>NW_028125164.1:0-150027 GCF_965194825.1 Balaenoptera physalus
GGAACAGTTGGGAGTACAATATAATTCTTGAAATTGTCTTCTTGGAAGCTTGCCCTCTGTTAAATTTTTTGGTCGATTTCCAGCCCAGAATTTTTTTAGAGAGCAGGTCTCATTTCCCGAACTGCAAGTGTGGTGCATATTTAGTGACCTTTAGTAATGGGTTAAAAGCTGCTGTTGTGGGAAGTGGCCTCAAGCAGGCAGCATTCCTCCATTCCCAAATCTGGGTACTAGGGCAGCAGAGCCTTTCTGGAAGTCGTGTTCCTAGGTTGTAAATTATATTGGAATGTGCATGGAGAAACCCCCATAAGTTTATGTCTCATTATTTCTTCTTGGTTTTAAAAATTTTTTTAATTGGGGTAAAGCTTAGAATATTGTTTGTCCGAGGTGTACACAATCTGGTTCATTTGTACATTATATATGTCTATTCAAGTACAGATCCCCTTCCCATGTAAAATGTTACAGAGGGTTCCGCACACCTCCCTTCTATATGGTAGGTCTTTTTGAGATATGTATATAATATGTGTTTGTATACATATAGTAACACTAACCTTAATTTATCCACTCCCCCCACCTTTCCTTTTAGATGAGCATAGTTTGTTTTCTAAATCTGTGAGTGTCTTTCTCTTTGGAAATATGTTCATTTGTGTCAGTTATTAGATATCGCCTGTAAGTGATATCATAGAATATAGGTCTTTTGCTTTCGGACTTACCTCTTGTTTCGTGATTATCTCCAGACTCATTTGTGGTGCCTCAAAAAACAATGGTTCATTGTTTTCCATGGCTAATATTCCATTGTGTACATGGACCACTTCTTCTTTATCTATTCACCTGTTGTTGGACATTTTGATTCCTTCACTGTCTTGGCTATTGTGAAGAAGGCTGCACTGAAGCTTTTGCGGCCTGTGTCTTCTCGATTCTTGTCTTCTCCGGTGAGAGGTCCAATGGTGCGCCCGCTGCATTGAATGGTACCTCCATTTTTACTTTTAAACACAGTTCCTTTCTGTTCTCATTATTGGCCGTTACCCCTTTACGTCTCACCAGCAGGTAGAGGGTACACAGTTCTCTAAAACCCCGTCAGCACTTATTGTTTGTAGACTTTTTGCTGATGGTCAGTCGACTGGTGTAAGTTGAAACTTTTTGTAGATTAGATTTCATGGGTCTAACACTCCCTGAGGTTGAGCTTTTATCCATTTTCCTTTTTTTTAAAAGAGCGTGAGTAAAACGTTAATATTCATACTCTCTTCTGGAAACATTTGCCTGTTTTGAAATTTTTGTCCATTCCCTACTTCAGCACAATTTTTTAGGGCAGGTGTCCTTTACAGCCCTGAGTCCTTGTGAATGTTAAGTGACCATTAGCTGTGAGTTTAAAGCTGCTCTTGCAGGAAACGGCCACAAGGTGGCATCATTTCTCCTTTACCAAATTTGGTAAGTGGGGAAACAGAGCCTTAATGGAAGTGGTGTTCTAGGTTGTAAATTAGAATGGAATGTGCGAGGAAAACGCCCTTTATGTTTATGTCTCATTACTTGTTGTTCATATTTATAATTTACTTTTTATTTTTTATCCAAGCAAATTTGATTACAATGGTTTGTTTGTTCTAGGTGGGCAAATGTGGTTCTTTCACACATATACGTGTATCTATTCTTCCTCGCATCCTTTTCCCATATAGGTTATGACACAATGTTGAGTAGTCTTCTCCTGGTCTTCCGTACGTCTTTGGTGATTATATATTTCACATGGTTTGTATATCTCTGTTAACCCCAATATGGTAAATTATCCAATCCTCATCCATTTCTATTTGGTGAACCATAAGTTTTTTAATGAATCTGTGATTGCCTTTCTCTGTGGAAATATCTTCATTAGTATCAATTTTTATGTAACTCCTAAAAGTGATATGATAGGATATGTGTCTTTTACTTTCTCACTTACTACAGGTGGTGTGATTACGTCTAGACTCATCTATGGTGCTGCAAATGGCATTGTTTCATTTTTTTCACTAGCGAATATTCCATCTATACATGGAGGAGTTCTTCTTTGTCCACCCATCTGTTGGTGGACTTTTTGGTTACCTCCATATCTTGGCTATTGTAATACTGTGCAATGCAGATTTGCCTGCCTGTGTCTTTCCAATTCTCTCTTCTTAGATTATAGGTCGAGGAGTGGGCCTGCTGGATCATATGGTAGCTCAATGTTTACCTTTTTAAGGCACCTCCATTCTGTTCTCATTTGTGGCCCTTTCCAAGTTACGTCCCCCTTGAAGTTGAGGGTATGCATTTCTCCACAACAGCTTCAGCATTTATTGTTTGTAGTTTTCTTGCTGATGGTTTTTCTGACAAGTGTGAGCTGATACCTCTTTTTGGTTGAATTCTCATGTGCCTCATAATCCGTTGAAACTGAGCTTTAAAGCATATCCTTTTTATTTTTCAAGCTGTGATTACCCCTTAGTTCTTCAAAGTATTCTCTTAAAGTATGTGTCACATTTTGAAATGTTTTGGCCATTACCTCCCTCAAGACATATTGAGGGCATGTTTCATTTACAGTCCTGCATTACTTCTTCCTATTAAATGACCATTAGCACAGGCCTTAAAGCTGTTTTTGCAGGTAACTGCCAGAGGGTGGCAGCCTTTCTATGTTCCCCACCCTGGTAACTAGGGAAATGCCCTTGCGGCCTGTGGTGTTACTCGGTTATAAATTAGAGTGGAGTGTGCCCGGACAAACCCACACAAGCTGATGTCTCTTTACTTTTGTTGGATTTTTAAATTTAATTTTTATTTTTTATTGGAATAATTTTCCACTGTGTACGTGGACCACTTCTACTTTGTGCATTCCTCGGTTGATGGACATTTTCATTGCTTCCAAGTGTTGGCTATGGAAAATATTGTTGGAGTGCAGGATTGCCAGCCTGTGACTTTTTTTTTTAATATTTATTTATTTATTTATTTATTTATTTATTTATTTATTTATTTATTTTTGGCTGTGTTGGATCTTCGTTTGTGCGCGAGGGCTTTCTGTAGTTGCGGCGAGCGGGTGCCACTCTTCATCGCGGTGCGTGGGTCTCTCACTATCGCGGCCTCTCTTGTTGCGGAGCACAGGCTCCATGCGCGCAGGCTCAGTGGTTGTGGTTCATGGGCCCAGTTGCTCCGCGGCATGTGGGATCTTCCCAGACCGGGGCTCGAACCCGTGTGCCCTGCATTGGCAGGCAGACTCTCAACCACTGCACCACCAGGGAAGCCCCAAGCCTGTGACTTTTTGATTCTCATTTTCTCAGGTGATAGGCCCAGCAGTGGGTGTGATTGATTGACTGGTAGCACCATGTTACCCTTATCAAAGCACCTTCTTTGTGTTTTCATTAGTGGCTCTTACCACATCCCCCTTAGAATCGAGGGTACGCATTTCTCCACAATCGCTTCAGCATTTATTGTTTTCAGCATTTATGCTAATGGCCCTTCTGGCTGGTGTGAGCTGATAGGTTTTTGTACTTTGGGTTTTCATGTCTTTGAAAATTCATAAAACTCATCATTTTTCTCTGCCGTTTTCTTTTCTGCTAAAAAAAGGAAACAGTTGGGAGTACAATATAATTCTTGAAATTGTCTTCTTGGAAGCTTGCCCTCTGTTAAATTTTTTGGTCGATTTTCCAGCCCAGAATTTTTTTAGAGAGCAGGTCTCATTTCCCGAACTGCAAGTGTGGTGCATATTTAGTGACCTTTAGTAATGGGTTAAAAGCTGCTGTTGTGGGAAGAGGCCTCAAGCAGGCAGCATTCCTCCATTCCCAAATCTGGGTACTAGGGCAGCAGAGCCTTTCTGGAAGTCGTGTTCTTGGGTTGTAAATTTTATTGGAATGTGCATGGAGAAACCCCCATAAGTTTATGTCTCATTATTTCTTCTTGGTTTTAAAATTTTTTTTAATTGGAGTAAAGCTTAGAATATTGTTTGTCCGAGGTGTACACAATCTGGTTCATTTGTACATTATATATGTCTATTCAAGTACAGATCCCCTTCCCATGTCAAATATTACAGAGGGTTCAGCACACCTCCCTTCTATATGGTAGGTCTTTTTGAGATATGTATATAATATGTGTTTGTATACATATAGTAACACAAACCTTAATTTATCCACTCCCCCCACCTTTCCTTTTAGATGAGCATAGTTTGTTTTCTAAATCTGTGAGTGTCTTTCTCTTTGGAAATATGTTCATTTGTGTCAGTTATTAGATAACGCCTGTAAGTGATATCATAGAATATAGGTCTTTTGCTTTCAGACTTACCTCATGTTTCGTGATTATCTCCAGACTCATTTGTGGTGCCTCAAAGAACAATGGTTCATTGTTTTCCATGGCTAATATTCCATTGTGTACATGGACCACTTCTTCTTTATCTATTCACCTATTGTTGGACATTTTGATTCCTTCACTGTCTTGGCTATTGTGAATAAGGCTGCACTGAAGCTTTTGCGGCCTGTGTCTTCTCGATTCTTGTCTTCTCCGGTGAGAGGTCCAATGGTGCGCCTGCTGGATTGAATGGTACCTCCATTTTTACTTTTAAACACAGCTCCTTTCTGTTCTCATTATTGGCCGTTACCCCTTTACGTCTCACCAGCAGGTAGAGGGTACACAGTTCTCTAAAACCCCTTCAGCATTTATTGTTTGTAGACTTTTTGCTGATGATCAGTCGACTGGTGTAAGTTGAAACTTTTTGTAGATTAGATTTCATGGGTCTAACACTCCCTGAGGTTGAGCTTTTATCCATTTTCCTTTTCTTTAAAAGAGCGTGAGTAAAACGTTAATATTCATACTCTCTTCTGGAAACATTTGCCTGTTTTGAAATTTTTGTCCATTCCCTACTTCAGCACAATTTTTTAGGGCAGGTGTCCTTTACAGCCCTGAGTCCTTGTGAATGTTAAGTGACCATTAGCTGTGAGTTTCAAGCTGCTCTTGCAGGAAACGGCCACAAGGTGGCATCATTTCTCCTTTACCAAATTTGGTAAGTGGGGAAACAGAGCCTTAATGGAAGTGGTGTTCTACGTTGTAAATTAGAATGGAATGTGCCAGGAAAAAGCCCTTTATGTTTATGTCTCATTACTTGTTGTTCATATTTATAATTTACTTTTTATTTTTTATCCAAGCAAATTTGATTACAATGGTTTGTTTGTTCTAGGTGGGCAAATGTGGTTCTTTCACACATATACGTGTATCTATTCTTCCTCGCATCCTTTTCCCATATAGGTTATGACACAATGTTGAGTAGTCTTCTCCTGGTCTTCCGTACGTCTTTGGTGATTATATATTTCACATGGTTTGTATATCTCTGTTAACCCCAATATGGTAAATTATCCAATCCTCATCCCTTTCTATTTGATGAACCATAAGTTTTTTAATGAATCTGTGATTGCCTTTCTCTGTGGAAATATCTTCATTAGTATCAATTTTTATGTAACTCCTAAAAGTGATATGATAGGATATGTGTCTTTTACTTTCTCACTTACTACAGGTGGTGTGATTACGTCTAGACTCATCTATGGTGCTGCAAATGGCATTGTTTCATTTTTTTCACTAGCGAATATTCCATCTATACATGGAGGAGTTCTTCTTTGTCCACCCATCTGTTGGTGGACATTTTGGTTACCTCCATATCTTGGCTATTGTAATACTGTGCAATGCAGATTTGCCTGCCTGTGTCTTTCCAATTCTCTCTTCTTAGATTATAGGTCGAGGAGTTGGCCTGCTGGATCATATGGTAGCTCGATGTTTACCTTTTTAAGGCACCTCCATTCTGTTCTCATTTGTGGCCCTTTCCAAGTTACGTCCCCCTTGAAGTTGAGGGTATGCATTTCTCCACAACAGCTTCAGCATTTATTGTTTGTAGTTTTCTTGCTGATGGTTTTTCTGACAAGTGTGAGCTGATACCTCTTTTTGGTTGAATTCGCATGTGCCTCATAATCCGTTGAAACAGAGCTTTAAGGCATATCCTTTTTATTTTTCAAGCTGTGATTACCCCTTAGTTCTTCAAAGTGTTCTCTTAAAGTATGTGTCACATTTTGAAATGTTTTGGCCATTACCTCCCTCAAGACATATTGAGGGCATGTTTCATTTACAGTCCTGCATTACTTCTTCCTATGAAATGACCATTAGCACAGGCCTTAAAGCTGTTTTTGCAGGTAACTGCCAGAGGGTGGCAGCCTTTCTATGTTCCCCACCCTGGTAACTAGGGAAATGCCCTTGCGGCCTGTGGTGTTTCTCAGTTATAAATTAGAGTGGAGTGTGCCCGGAGAAACCAACACAAGCTGATGTGTCTTTACTTTTGTTCAATTTTTAAATTTAATTTTTATTTTTTATTGGAGTAATTTTCCACTGTGTACTTGGACCACTTCTACTTTGTGCATTCCTCAGTTGATGGACATTTTCATTGCTTCCAAGTGTTGGCTATGGTAAATATTGTTGGAGTGCAGGATTGCTAGCCTGTGACTTTTTTTTTAATATTTATTTATTTATTTATTTATTTATTTATTTATTTTTGGCTGTGTTGGATCTTCGTTTGTGCGCGAGGGCTTTCTGTAGTTGCGGCGAGCGGGGGCCACTCTTCATCGCGGTGCGTGGGTCTCTCACTATCGCGGCCTCTCTTGTTGCGGAGCACAGGCTCCATGCGCGCAGGCTCAGTGGTTGTGGCTCACGGGCCCAGTTGCTCCGCGGCATGTGGGATCTTCCCAGACCGGGGCTCGAACCCGTGTGCCCTGCATTGGCAGGCAGACTCTCAACCACTGCACCACCAGGGAAGCCCCAAGCCTGTGACTTTTTGATTCTCATTTTCTCAGGTGATAGGCCCAGCAGTGGGTGTGATTGATTGACTGGTAGCACCATGTTACCCTTATCAAAGCACCTTCTTTGTGTTTTCATTAGTGGCTCTTACCACATCCCCCTTAGAATCGAGGGTACGCATTTCTCCACAATCGCTTCAGCATTTATTGTTTGCAGCATTTATGCTAATGGCCCTTCTGGCTGGTGTGAGCTGATAGGTTTTTGTACTTTGGGTTTTCATGTCTTTGAAAATTCATAAAACTCATCATTTTCCTCTGCCGTTTTCTTTTCTGCTAAAAAAAGGGAACAGTTGGGAGTACAATATAATTCTTGAAATTGTCTTCTTGGAAGCTTGCCCTCTGTTAAATTTTTTGGTCGATTTCCAGCCCAGAATTTTTTTAGAGAGCAGGTCTCATTTCCCGAACTGCAAGTGTGGTGCATATTTAGTGACCTTTAGTAATGGGTTAAAAGCTGCTGTTGTGGGAAGTGGCCTCAAGCAGGCAGCATTCCTCCATTCCCAAATCTGGGTACTAGGGCAGCAGAGCCTTTCTGGAAGTCGTGTTCCTAGGTTGTAAATTATATTGGAATGTGCATGGAGAAACCCCCATAAGTTTATGTCTCATTATTTCTTCTTGGTTTTAAAAATTTTTTTAATTGGGGTAAAGCTTAGAATATTGTTTGTCCGAGGTGTACACAATCTGGTTCATTTGTACATTATATATGTCTATTCAAGTACAGATCCCCTTCCCATGTAAAATGTTACAGAGGGTTCCGCACACCTCCCTTCTATATGGTAGGTCTTTTTGAGATATGTATATAATATGTGTTTGTATACATATAGTAACACTAACCTTAATTTATCCACTCCCCCCACCTTTCCTTTTAGATGAGCATAGTTTGTTTTCTAAATCTGTGAGTGTCTTTCTCTTTGGAAATATGTTCATTTGTGTCAGTTATTAGATATCGCCTGTAAGTGATATCATAGAATATAGGTCTTTTGCTTTCGGACTTACCTCTTGTTTCGTGATTATCTCCAGACTCATTTGTGGTGCCTCAAAAAACAATGGTTCATTGTTTTCCATGGCTAATATTCCATTGTGTACATGGACCACTTCTTCTTTATCTATTCACCTGTTGTTGGACATTTTGATTCCTTCACTGTCTTGGCTATTGTGAAGAAGGCTGCACTGAAGCTTTTGCGGCCTGTGTCTTCTCGATTCTTGTCTTCTCCGGTGAGAGGTCCAATGGTGCGCCCGCTGCATTGAATGGTACCTCCATTTTTACTTTTAAACACAGTTCCTTTCTGTTCTCATTATTGGCCGTTACCCCTTTACGTCTCACCAGCAGGTAGAGGGTACACAGTTCTCTAAAACCCCGTCAGCACTTATTGTTTGTAGACTTTTTGCTGATGGTCAGTCGACTGGTGTAAGTTGAAACTTTTTGTAGATTAGATTTCATGGGTCTAACACTCCCTGAGGTTGAGCTTTTATCCATTTTCCTTTTTTTTAAAAGAGCGTGAGTAAAACGTTAATATTCATACTCTCTTCTGGAAACATTTGCCTGTTTTGAAATTTTTGTCCATTCCCTACTTCAGCACAATTTTTTAGGGCAGGTGTCCTTTACAGCCCTGAGTCCTTGTGAATGTTAAGTGACCATTAGCTGTGAGTTTAAAGCTGCTCTTGCAGGAAACGGCCACAAGGTGGCATCATTTCTCCTTTACCAAATTTGGTAAGTGGGGAAACAGAGCCTTAATGGAAGTGGTGTTCTAGGTTGTAAATTAGAATGGAATGTGCGAGGAAAACGCCCTTTATGTTTATGTCTCATTACTTGTTGTTCATATTTATAATTTACTTTTTATTTTTTATCCAAGCAAATTTGATTACAATGGTTTGTTTGTTCTAGGTGGGCAAATGTGGTTCTTTCACACATATACGTGTATCTATTCTTCCTCGCATCCTTTTCCCATATAGGTTATGACACAATGTTGAGTAGTCTTCTCCTGGTCTTCCGTACGTCTTTGGTGATTATATATTTCACATGGTTTGTATATCTCTGTTAACCCCAATATGGTAAATTATCCAATCCTCATCCATTTCTATTTGGTGAACCATAAGTTTTTTAATGAATCTGTGATTGCCTTTCTCTGTGGAAATATCTTCATTAGTATCAATTTTTATGTAACTCCTAAAAGTGATATGATAGGATATGTGTCTTTTACTTTCTCACTTACTACAGGTGGTGTGATTACGTCTAGACTCATCTATGGTGCTGCAAATGGCATTGTTTCATTTTTTTCACTAGCGAATATTCCATCTATACATGGAGGAGTTCTTCTTTGTCCACCCATCTGTTGGTGGACTTTTTGGTTACCTCCATATCTTGGCTATTGTAATACTGTGCAATGCAGATTTGCCTGCCTGTGTCTTTCCAATTCTCTCTTCTTAGATTATAGGTCGAGGAGTGGGCCTGCTGGATCATATGGTAGCTCAATGTTTACCTTTTTAAGGCACCTCCATTCTGTTCTCATTTGTGGCCCTTTCCAAGTTACGTCCCCCTTGAAGTTGAGGGTATGCATTTCTCCACAACAGCTTCAGCATTTATTGTTTGTAGTTTTCTTGCTGATGGTTTTTCTGACAAGTGTGAGCTGATACCTCTTTTTGGTTGAATTCTCATGTGCCTCATAATCCGTTGAAACTGAGCTTTAAAGCATATCCTTTTTATTTTTCAAGCTGTGATTACCCCTTAGTTCTTCAAAGTATTCTCTTAAAGTATGTGTCACATTTTGAAATGTTTTGGCCATTACCTCCCTCAAGACATATTGAGGGCATGTTTCATTTACAGTCCTGCATTACTTCTTCCTATTAAATGACCATTAGCACAGGCCTTAAAGCTGTTTTTGCAGGTAACTGCCAGAGGGTGGCAGCCTTTCTATGTTCCCCACCCTGGTAACTAGGGAAATGCCCTTGCGGCCTGTGGTGTTACTCGGTTATAAATTAGAGTGGAGTGTGCCCGGACAAACCCACACAAGCTGATGTCTCTTTACTTTTGTTGGATTTTTAAATTTAATTTTTATTTTTTATTGGAATAATTTTCCACTGTGTACGTGGACCACTTCTACTTTGTGCATTCCTCGGTTGATGGACATTTTCATTGCTTCCAAGTGTTGGCTATGGAAAATATTGTTGGAGTGCAGGATTGCCAGCCTGTGACTTTTTTTTTTTAATATTTATTTATTTATTTATTTATTTATTTATTTATTTATTTATTTATTTATTTATTTTTGGCTGTGTTGGATCTTCGTTTGTGCGCGAGGGCTTTCTGTAGTTGCGGCGAGCGGGTGCCACTCTTCATCGCGGTGCGTGGGTCTCTCACTATCGCGGCCTCTCTTGTTGCGGAGCACAGGCTCCATGCGCGCAGGCTCAGTGGTTGTGGTTCATGGGCCCAGTTGCTCTGCGGCATGTGGGATCTTCCCAGACCGGGGCTCGAACCCGTGTGCCCTGCATTGGCAGGCAGACTCTCAACCACTGCACCACCAGGGAAGCCCCAAGCCTGTGACTTTTTGATTCTCATTTTCTCAGGTGATAGGCCCAGCAGTGGGTGTGATTGATTGACTGGTAGCACCATGTTACCCTTATCAAAGCACCTTCTTTGTGTTTTCATTAGTGGCTCTTACCACATCCCCCTTAGAATCGAGGGTACGCATTTCTCCACAATCGCTTCAGCATTTATTGTTTTCAGCATTTATGCTAATGGCCCTTCTGGCTGGTGTGAGCTGATAGGATTTTGTACTTTGGGTTTTCATGTCTTTGAAAATTCATAAAACTCATCATTTTCCTCTGCCGTTTTCTTTTCTGCTAAAAAAAGGGAACAGTTGGGAGTACAATATAATTCTTGAAATTGTCTTCTTGGAAGCTTGCCCTCTGTTAAATTTTTTGGTCGATTTCCAGCCCAGAATTTTTTTAGAGAGCAGGTCTCATTTCCCGAACTGCAAGTGTGGTGCATATTTAGTGACCTTTAGTAATGGGTTAAAAGCTGCTGTTGTGGGAAGTGGCCTCAAGCAGGCAGCATTCCTCGATTCCCAAATCTGGGTACTAGGGCAGCAGAGCCTTTCTGGAAGTCGTGTTCCTAGGTTGTAAATTATATTGGAATGTGCATGGAGAAACCCCCATAAGTTTATGTCTCATTATTTCTTCTTGGTTTAAAAAATTTTTTTAATTGGGGTAAAGCTTAGAATATTGTTTGTCCGAGGTGTACACAATCTGGTTCATTTGTACATTATATATGTCTATTCAAGTACAGATCCCCTTCCCATGTAAAATGTTACAGAGGGTTCCGCACACCTCCCTTCTATATGGTAGGTCTTTTTGAGATATGTATATAATATGTGTTTGTATACATATAGTAACACTAACCTTAATTTATCCACTCCCCCCACCTTTCCTTTTAGATGAGCATAGTTTGTTTTCTAAATCTGTGAGTGTCTTTCTCTTTGGAAATATGTTCATTTGTGTCAGTTATTAGATAACGCCTGTAAGTGATATCATAGAATATAGGTCTTTTGCTTTCGGACTTACCTCTTGTTTCGTGATTATCTCCAGACTCATTTGTGGTGCCTCAAAAAACAATGGTTCATTGTTTTCCATGGCTAATATTCCATTGTGTACATGGACCACTTCTTCTTTATCTATTCACCTGTTGTTGGACATTTTGATTCCTTCACTGTCTTGGCTATTGTGAAGAAGGCTGCACTGAAGCTTTTGCGGCCTGTGTCTTCTCGATTCTTGTCTTCTCCGGTGAGAGGTCCAATGGTGCGCCCGCTGCATTGAATGGTACCTCCATTTTTACTTTTAAACACAGTTCCTTTCTGTTCTCATTATTGGCCGTTACCCCTTTACGTCTCACCAGCAGGTAGAGGGTACACAGTTCTCTAAAACCCCGTCAGCACTTATTGTTTGTAGACTTTTTGCTGATGGTCAGTCGACTGGTGTAAGTTGAAACTTTTTGTAGATTAGATTTCATGGGTCTAACACTCCCTGAGGTTGAGCTTTTATCCATTTTCCTTTTTTTTAAAAGAGCGTGAGTAAAACGTTAATATTCATACTCTCTTCTGGAAACATTTGCCTGTTTTGAAATTTTTGTCCATTCCCTACTTCAGCACAATTTTTTAGGGCAGGTGTCCTTTACAGCCCTGAGTCCTTGTGAATGTTAAGTGACCATTAGCTGTGAGTTTAAAGCTGCTCTTGCAGGAAACGGCCACAAGGTGGCATCATTTCTCCTTTACCAAATTTGGTAAGTGGGGAAACAGAGCCTTAATGGAAGTGGTGTTCTAGGTTGTAAATTAGAATGGAATGTGCGAGGAAAACGCCCTTTATGTTTATGTCTCATTACTTGTTGTTCATATTTATAATTTACTTTTTATTTTTTATCCAAGCAAATTTGATTACAATGGTTTGTTTGTTCTAGGTGGGCAAATGTGGTTCTTTCACACATATACGTGTATCTATTCTTCCTCGCATCCTTTTCCCATATAGGTTATGACACAATGTTGAGTAGTCTTCTCCTGGTCTTCCGTACGTCTTTGGTGATTATATATTTCACATGGTTTGTATATCTCTGTTAACCCCAATATGGTAAATTATCCAATCCTCATCCATTTCTATTTGGTGAACCATAAGTTTTTTAATGAATCTGTGATTGCCTTTCTCTGTGGAAATATCTTCATTAGTATCAATTTTTATGTAACTCCTAAAAGTGATATGATAGGATATGTGTCTTTTACTTTCTCACTTACTACAGGTGGTGTGATTACGTCTAGACTCATCTATGGTGCTGCAAATGGCATTGTTTCATTTTTTTCACTAGCGAATATTCCATCTATACATGGAGGAGTTCTTCTTTGTCCACCCATCTGTTGGTGGACTTTTTGGTTACCTCCATATCTTGGCTATTGTAATACTGTGCAATGCAGATTTGCCTGCCTGTGTCTTTCCAATTCTCTCTTCTTAGATTATAGGTCGAGGAGTGGGCCTGCTGGATCATATGGTAGCTCAATGTTTACCTTTTTAAGGCACCTCCATTCTGTTCTCATTTGTGGCCCTTTCCAAGTTACGTCCCCCTTGAAGTTGAGGGTATGCATTTCTCCACAACAGCTTCAGCATTTATTGTTTGTAGTTTTCTTGCTGATGGTTTTTCTGACAAGTGTGAGCTGATACCTCTTTTTGGTTGAATTCTCATGTGCCTCATAATCCGTTGAAACTGAGCTTTAAAGCATATCCTTTTTATTTTTCAAGCTGTGATTACCCCTTAGTTCTTCAAAGTATTCTCTTAAAGTATGTGTCACATTTTGAAATGTTTTGGCCATTACCTCCCTCAAGACATATTGAGGGCATGTTTCATTTACAGTCCTGCATTACTTCTTCCTATTAAATGACCATTAGCACAGGCCTTAAAGCTGTTTTTGCAGGTAACTGCCAGAGGGTGGCAGCCTTTCTATGTTCCCCACCCTGGTAACTAGGGAAATGCCCTTGCGGCCTGTGGTGTTACTCGGTTATAAATTAGAGTGGAGTGTGCCCGGACAAACCCACACAAGCTGATGTCTCTTTACTTTTGTTGGATTTTTAAATTTAATTTTTATTTTTTATTGGAATAATTTTCCACTGTGTACGTGGACCACTTCTACTTTGTGCATTCCTCGGTTGATGGACATTTTCATTGCTTCCAAGTGTTGGCTATGGAAAATATTGTTGGAGTGCAGGATTGCCAGCCTGTGACTTTTTTTTTTTAATATTTATTTATTTATTTATTTATTTATTTATTTATTTATTTATTTTTGGCTGTGTTGGATCTTCGTTTGTGCGCGAGGGCTTTCTGTAGTTGCGGCGAGTGGGTGCCACTCTTCATCGCGGTGCGTGGGTCTCTCACTATCGCGGCCTCTCTTGTTGCGGAGCACAGGCTCCATGCGCGCAGGCTCAGTGGTTGTGGTTCATGGGCCCAGGTGCTCCGCGGCATGTGGGATCTTCCCAGACCGGGGCTCGAACCAGTGTGCCCTGCATTGGCAGGCAGACTCTCAACCACTGCACCACCAGGGAAGCCCCAAGCCTGTGACTTTTTGATTCTCATTTTCTCAGGTGATAGGCCCAGCAGTGGGTGTGATTGATTGACTGGTAGCACCATGTTACCCTTATCAAAGCACCTTCTTTGTGTTTTCATTAGTGGCTCTTACCACATCCCCCTTAGAATCGAGGGTACGCATTTCTCCACAATCGCTTCAGCATTTATTGTTTGCAGCATTTATGCTAATGGCCCTTCTGGCTGGTGTGAGCTGATAGGTTTTTGTACTTTGGGTTTTCATGTCTTTGAAAATTCATAAAACTCATCATTTTCCTCTGCCGTTTTCTTTTCTGCTAAAAAAAGGGAACAGTTGGGAGTACAATATAATTCTTGAAATTGTCTTCTTGGAAGCTTGCCCTCTGTTAAATTTTTTGGTCGATTTCCAGCCCAGAATTTTTTTAGAGAGCAGGTCTCATTTCCCGAACTGCAAGTGTGGTGCATATTTAGTGACCTTTAGTAATGGGTTAAAAGCTGCTGTTGTGGGAAGTGGCCTCAAGCAGGCAGCATTCCTCCATTCCCAAATCTGGGTACTAGGGCAGCAGAGCCTTTCTGGAAGTCGTGTTCCTAGGTTGTAAATTATATTGGAATGTGCATGGAGAAACCCCCATAAGTTTATGTCTCATTATTTCTTCTTGGTTTTAAAAATTTTTTTAATTGGGGTAAAGCTTAGAATATTGTTTGTCCGAGGTGTACACAATCTGGTTCATTTGTACATTATATATGTCTATTCAAGTACAGATCCCCTTCCCATGTAAAATGTTACAGAGGGTTCCGCACACCTCCCTTCTATATGGTAGGTCTTTTTGAGATATGTATATAATATGTGTTTGTATACATATAGTAACACTAACCTTAATTTATCCACTCCCCCCACCTTTCCTTTTAGATGAGCATAGTTTGTTTTCTAAATCTGTGAGTGTCTTTCTCTTTGGAAATATGTTCATTTGTGTCAGTTATTAGATAACGCCTGTAAGTGATATCATAGAATATAGGTCTTTTGCTTTCGGACTTACCTCTTGTTTCGTGATTATCTCCAGACTCATTTGTGGTGCCTCAAAAAACAATGGTTCATTGTTTTCCATGGCTAATATTCCATTGTGTACATGGACCACTTCTTCTTTATCTATTCACCTGTTGTTGGACATTTTGATTCCTTCACTGTCTTGGCTATTGTGAAGAAGGCTGCACTGAAGCTTTTGCGGCCTGTGTCTTCTCGATTCTTGTCTTCTCCGGTGAGAGGTCCAATGGTGCGCCCGCTGCATTGAATGGTACCTCCATTTTTACTTTTAAACACAGTTCCTTTCTGTTCTCATTATTGGCCGTTACCCCTTTACGTCTCACCAGCAGGTAGAGGGTACACAGTTCTCTAAAACCCCGTCAGCACTTATTGTTTGTAGACTTTTTGCTGATGGTCAGTCGACTGGTGTAAGTTGAAACTTTTTGTAGATTAGATTTCATGGGTCTAACACTCCCTGAGGTTGAGCTTTTATCCATTTTCCTTTTTTTTAAAAGAGCGTGAGTAAAACGTTAATATTCATACTCTCTTCTGGAAACATTTGCCTGTTTTGAAATTTTTGTCCATTCCCTACTTCAGCACAATTTTTTAGGGCAGGTGTCCTTTACAGCCCTGAGTCCTTGTGAATGTTAAGTGACCATTAGCTGTGAGTTTAAAGCTGCTCTTGCAGGAAACGGCCACAAGGTGGCATCATTTCTCCTTTACCAAATTTGGTAAGTGGGGAAACAGAGCCTTAATGGAAGTGGTGTTCTAGGTTGTAAATTAGAATGGAATGTGCGAGGAAAACGCCCTTTATGTTTATGTCTCATTACTTGTTGTTCATATTTATAATTTACTTTTTATTTTTTATCCAAGCAAATTTGATTACAATGGTTTGTTTGTTCTAGGTGGGCAAATGTGGTTCTTTCACACATATACGTGTATCTATTCTTCCTCGCATCCTTTTCCCATATAGGTTATGACACAATGTTGAGTAGTCTTCTCCTGGTCTTCCGTACGTCTTTGGTGATTATATATTTCACATGGTTTGTATATCTCTGTTAACCCCAATATGGTAAATTATCCAATCCTCATCCATTTCTATTTGGTGAACCATAAGTTTTTTAATGAATCTGTGATTGCCTTTCTCTGTGGAAATATCTTCATTAGTATCAATTTTTATGTAACTCCTAAAAGTGATATGATAGGATATGTGTCTTTTACTTTCTCACTTACTACAGGTGGTGTGATTACGTCTAGACTCATCTATGGTGCTGCAAATGGCATTGTTTCATTTTTTTCACTAGCGAATATTCCATCTATACATGGAGGAGTTCTTCTTTGTCCACCCATCTGTTGGTGGACTTTTTGGTTACCTCCATATCTTGGCTATTGTAATACTGTGCAATGCAGATTTGCCTGCCTGTGTCTTTCCAATTCTCTCTTCTTAGATTATAGGTCGAGGAGTGGGCCTGCTGGATCATATGGTAGCTCAATGTTTACCTTTTTAAGGCACCTCCATTCTGTTCTCATTTGTGGCCCTTTCCAAGTTACGTCCCCCTTGAAGTTGAGGGTATGCATTTCTCCACAACAGCTTCAGCATTTATTGTTTGTAGTTTTCTTGCTGATGGTTTTTCTGACAAGTGTGAGCTGATACCTCTTTTTGGTTGAATTCTCATGTGCCTCATAATCCGTTGAAACTGAGCTTTAAAGCATATCCTTTTTATTTTTCAAGCTGTGATTACCCCTTAGTTCTTCAAAGTATTCTCTTAAAGTATGTGTCACATTTTGAAATGTTTTGGCCATTACCTCCCTCAAGACATATTGAGGGCATGTTTCATTTACAGTCCTGCATTACTTCTTCCTATTAAATGACCATTAGCACAGGCCTTAAAGCTGTTTTTGCAGGTAACTGCCAGAGGGTGGCAGCCTTTCTATGTTCCCCACCCTGGTAACTAGGGAAATGCCCTTGCGGCCTGTGGTGTTACTCGGTTATAAATTAGAGTGGAGTGTGCCCGGACAAACCCACACAAGCTGATGTCTCTTTACTTTTGTTGGATTTTTAAATTTAATTTTTATTTTTTATTGGAATAATTTTCCACTGTGTACGTGGACCACTTCTACTTTGTGCATTCCTCGGTTGATGGACATTTTCATTGCTTCCAAGTGTTGGCTATGGAAAATATTGTTGGAGTGCAGGATTGCTAGCCTGTGACTTTTTTTTTTAATATTTATTTATTTATTTATTTATTTATTTATTTATTTATTTATTTTTGGCTGTGTTGGATCTTCGTTTGTGCGCGAGGGCTTTCTGTAGTTGCGGCGAGCGGGGGCCACTCTTCATCGCGGTGCATGGGTCTCTCACTATCGCGGCCTCTCTTGTTGCGGAGCACAGGCTCCATGCGCGCAGGCTCAGTGGTTGTGGCTCACGGGCCCAGTTGCTCCGCGGCATGTGGGATCTTCCCAGACCGGGGCTCGAACCCGTGTGCCCTGCATTGGCAGGCAGACTCTCAACCACTGCACCACCAGGGAAGCCCCAAGCCTGTGACTTTTTGATTCTCATTTTCTCAGGTGATAGGCCCAGCAGTGGATGTGATTGATTGACTGGTAGCACCGTGTTACCCTTATCAAAGCACCTTCTTTGTGTTTTCATTAGTGGCTCTTACCACGTCCCCCTTAGAATCGAGGGTACGCATTTCTCCACAATCGCTTCAGCATTTATTGTTTGCAGCATTTATGCTAATGGCCCTTCTGGCTGGTGTGAGCTGATAGGTTTTTGTACTTTGGGTTTTCATGTCTTTGAAAATTCATAAAACTCATCATTTTTCTCTGCCGTTTTCTTTTCTGCTAAAAAAAGGAAACAGTTGGGAGTACAATATAATTCTTGAAATTGTCTTCTTGGAAGCTTGCCCTCTGTTAAATTTTTTGGTCGATTTTCCAGCCCAGAATTTTTTTAGAGAGCAGGTCTCATTTCCCGAACTGCAAGTGTGGTGCATATTTAGTGACCTTTAGTAATGGGTTAAAAGCTGCTGTTGTGGGAAGTGGCCTCAAGCAGGCAGCATTCCTCGATTCCCAAATCTGGGTACTAGGGCAGCAGAGCCTTTCTGGAAGTCGTGTTCTTGGGTTGTAAATTTTATTGGAATGTGCATGGAGAAACCCCCATAAGTTTATGTCTCATTATTTCTTCTTGGTTTTAAAATTTTTTTTAATTGGAGTAAAGCTTAGAATATTGTTTGTCCGAGGTGTACACAATCTGGTTCATTTGTACATTATATATGTCTATTCAAGTACAGATCCCCTTCCCATGTCAAATATTACAGAGGGTGCAGCACACCTCCCTTCTATATGGTAGGTCTTTTTGAGATATGTATATAATATGTGTTTGTATACATATAGTAACACAAACCTTAATTTATCCACTCCCCCCACCTTTCCTTTTAGATGAGCATAGTTTGTTTTCTAAATCTGTGAGTGTCTTTCTCTTTGGAAATATGTTCATTTGTGTCAGTTATTAGATAACGCCTGTAAGTGATATCATAGAATATAGGTCTTTTGCTTTCAGACTTACCTCATGTTTCGTGATTATCTCCAGACTCATTTGTGGTGCCTCAAAGAACAATGGTTCATTGTTTTCCATGGCTAATATTCCATTGTGTACATGGACCACTTCTTCTTTATCTATTCACCTATTGTTGGACATTTTGATTCCTTCACTGTCTTGGCTATTGTGAATAAGGCTGCACTGAAGCTTTTGCGGCCTGTGTCTTCTCGATTCTTGTCTTCTCCGGTGAGAGGTCCAATGGTGCGCCTGCTGGATTGAATGGTACCTCCATTTTTACTTTTAAACACAGCTCCTTTCTGTTCTCATTATTGGCCGTTACCCCTTTACGTCTCACCAGCAGGTAGAGGGTACACAGTTCTCTAAAACCCCGTCAGCATTTATTGTTTGTAGACTTTTTGCTGATGATCAGTCGACTGGTGTAAGTTGAAACTTTTTGTAGATTAGATTTCATGGGTCTAACACTCCCTGAGGTTGAGCTTTTATCCATTTTCCTTTTCTTTAAAAGAGCGTGAGTAAAACGTTAATATTCATACTCTCTTCTGGAAACATTTGCCTGTTTTGAAATTTTTGTCCATTCCCTACTTCAGCACAATTTTTTAGGGCAGGTGTCCTTTACAGCCCTGAGTCCTTGTGAATGTTAAGTGACCATTAGCTGTGAGTTTCAAGCTGCTCTTGCAGGAAACGGCCACAAGGTGGCATCATTTCTCCTTTACCAAATTTGGTAAGTGGGGAAACAGAGCCTTAATGGAAGTGGTGTTCTACGTTGTAAATTAGAATGGAATGTGCCAGGAAAAAGCCCTTTATGTTTATGTCTCATTACTTGTTGTTCATATTTATAATTTACTTTTTATTTTTTATCCAAGCAAATTTGATTACAATGGTTTGTTTGTTCTAGGTGGGCAAATGTGGTTCTTTCACACATATACGTGTATCTATTCTTCCTCGCATCCTTTTCCAATATAGGTTATGACACAATGTTGAGTAGTCTTCTCCTGGTCTTCCGTACGTCTTTGGTGATTATATATTTCACATGGTTTGTATATCTCTGTTAACCCCAATATGGTAAATTATCCAATCCTCATCCATTTCTATTTGGTGAACCATAAGTTTTTTAATGAATCTGTGATTGCCTTTCTCTGTGGAAATATCTTCATTAGTATCAATTTTTATGTAACTCCTAAAAGTGATATGATAGGATATGTGTCTTTTACTTTCTCACTTACTACAGGTGGTGTGATTACGTCTAGACTCATCTATGGTGCTGCAAATGGCATTGTTTCATTTTTTTCACTAGCGAATATTCCATCTATACATGGAGGAGTTCTTCTTTGTCCACCCATCTGTTGGTGGACTTTTTGGTTACCTCCATATCTTGGCTATTGTAATACTGTGCAATGCAGATTTGCCTGCCTGTGTCTTTCCAATTCTCTCTTCTTAGATTATAGGTCGAGGAGTGGGCCTGCTGGATCATATGGTAGCTCAATGTTTACCTTTTTAAGGCACCTCCATTCTGTTCTCATTTGTGGCCCTTTCCAAGTTACGTCCCCCTTGAAGTTGAGGGTATGCATTTCTCCACAACAGCTTCAGCATTTATTGTTTGTAGTTTTCTTGCTGATGGTTTTTCTGACAAGTGTGAGCTGATACCTCTTTTTGGTTGAATTCTCATGTGCCTCATAATCCGTTGAAACTGAGCTTTAAAGCATATCCTTTTTATTTTTCAAGCTGTGATTACCCCTTAGTTCTTCAAAGTATTCTCTTAAAGTATGTGTCACATTTTGAAATGTTTTGGCCATTACCTCCCTCAAGACATATTGAGGGCATGTTTCATTTACAGTCCTGCATTACTTCTTCCTATTAAATGACCATTAGCACAGGCCTTAAAGCTGTTTTTGCAGGTAACTGCCAGAGGGTGGCAGCCTTTCTATGTTCCCCACCCTGGTAACTAGGGAAATGCCCTTGCGGCCTGTGGTGTTACTCGGTTATAAATTAGAGTGGAGTGTGCCCGGACAAACCCACACAAGCTGATGTCTCTTTACTTTTGTTGGATTTTTAAATTTAATTTTTATTTTTTATTGGAATAATTTTCCACTGTGTACGTGGACCACTTCTACTTTGTGCATTCCTCGGTTGATGGACATTTTCATTGCTTCCAAGTGTTGGCTATGGAAAATATTGTTGGAGTGCAGGATTGCCAGCCTGTGACTTTTTTTTTTTTAATATTTATTTATTTATTTATTTATTTATTTATTTATTTATTTTTGGCTGTGTTGGATCTTCGTTTGTGCGCGAGGGCTTTCTGTAGTTGCGGCGAGCGGGTGCCACTCTTCATCGCGGTGCGTGGGTCTCTCACTATCGCGGCCTCTCTTGTTGCGGAGCACAGGCTCCATGCGCGCAGGCTCAGTGGTTGTGGTTCATGGGCCCAGTTGCTCCGCGGCATGTGGGATCTTCCCAGACCGGGGCTCGAACCCGTGTGCCCTGCATTGGCAGGCAGACTCTCAACCACTGCACCACCAGGGAAGCCCCAAGCCTGTGACTTTTTGATTCTCATTTTCTCAGGTGATAGGCCCAGCAGTGGGTGTGATTGATTGACTGGTAGCACCATGTTACCCTTATCAAAGCACCTTCTTTGTGTTTTCATTAGTGGCTCTTACCACATCCCCCTTAGAATCGAGGGTACGCATTTCTCCACAATCGCTTCAGCATTTATTGTTTTCAGCATTTATGCTAATGGCCCTTCTGGCTGGTGTGAGCTGATAGGTTTTTGTACTTTGGGTTTTCATGTCTTTGAAAATTCATAAAACTCATCATTTTCCTCTGCCGTTTTCTTTTCTGCTAAAAAAAGGGAACAGTTGGGAGTACAATATAATTCTTGAAATTGTCTTCTTGGAAGCTTGCCCTCTGTTAAATTTTTTGGTCGATTTCCAGCCCAGAATTTTTTTAGAGAGCAGGTCTCATTTCCCGAACTGCAAGTGTGGTGCATATTTAGTGACCTTTAGTAATGGGTTAAAAGCTGCTGTTGTGGGAAGTGGCCTCAAGCAGGCAGCATTCCTCCATTCCCAAATCTGGGTACTAGGGCAGCAGAGCCTTTCTGGAAGTCGTGTTCCTAGGTTGTAAATTATATTGGAATGTGCATGGAGAAACCCCCATAAGTTTATGTCTCATTATTTCTTCTTGGTTTTAAAAATTTTTTTAATTGGGGTAAAGCTTAGAATATTGTTTGTCCGAGGTGTACACAATCTGGTTCATTTGTACATTATATATGTCTATTCAAGTACAGATCCCCTTCCCATGTAAAATGTTACAGAGGGTTCCGCACACCTCCCTTCTATATGGTAGGTCTTTTTGAGATATGTATATAATATGTGTTTGTATACATATAGTAACACTAACCTTAATTTATCCACTCCCCCCACCTTTCCTTTTAGATGAGCATAGTTTGTTTTCTAAATCTGTGAGTGTCTTTCTCTTTGGAAATATGTTCATTTGTGTCAGTTATTAGATAACGCCTGTAAGTGATATCATAGAATATAGGTCTTTTGCTTTCGGACTTACCTCTTGTTTCGTGATTATCTCCAGACTCATTTGTGGTGCCTCAAAAAACAATGGTTCATTGTTTTCCATGGCTAATATTCCATTGTGTACATGGACCACTTCTTCTTTATCTATTCACCTGTTGTTGGACATTTTGATTCCTTCACTGTCTTGGCTATTGTGAAGAAGGCTGCACTGAAGCTTTTGCGGCCTGTGTCTTCTCGATTCTTGTCTTCTCCGGTGAGAGGTCCAATGGTGCGCCCGCTGCATTGAATGGTACCTCCATTTTTACTTTTAAACACAGTTCCTTTCTGTTCTCATTATTGGCCGTTACCCCTTTACGTCTCACCAGCAGGTAGAGGGTACACAGTTCTCTAAAACCCCGTCAGCACTTATTGTTTGTAGACTTTTTGCTGATGGTCAGTCGACTGGTGTAAGTTGAAACTTTTTGTAGATTAGATTTCATGGGTCTAACACTCCCTGAGGTTGAGCTTTTATCCATTTTCCTTTTTTTTAAAAGAGCGTGAGTAAAACGTTAATATTCATACTCTCTTCTGGAAACATTTGCCTGTTTTGAAATTTTTGTCCATTCCCTACTTCAGCACAATTTTTTAGGGCAGGTGTCCTTTACAGCCCTGAGTCCTTGTGAATGTTAAGTGACCATTAGCTGTGAGTTTAAAGCTGCTCTTGCAGGAAACGGCCACAAGGTGGCATCATTTCTCCTTTACCAAATTTGGTAAGTGGGGAAACAGAGCCTTAATGGAAGTGGTGTTCTAGGTTGTAAATTAGAATGGAATGTGCGAGGAAAACGCCCTTTATGTTTATGTCTCATTACTTGTTGTTCATATTTATAATTTACTTTTTATTTTTTATCCAAGCAAATTTGATTACAATGGTTTGTTTGTTCTAGGTGGGCAAATGTGGTTCTTTCACACATATACGTGTATCTATTCTTCCTCGCATCCTTTTCCCATATAGGTTATGACACAATGTTGAGTAGTCTTCTCCTGGTCTTCCGTACGTCTTTGGTGATTATATATTTCACATGGTTTGTATATCTCTGTTAACCCCAATATGGCAAATTATCCAATCCTCATCCATTTCTATTTGGTGAACCATAAGTTTTTTAATGAATCTGTGATTGCCTTTCTCTGTGGAAATATCTTCATTAGTATCAATTTTTATGTAACTCCTAAAAGTGATATGATAGGATATGTGTCTTTTACTTTCTCACTTACTACAGGTGGTGTGATTACGTCTAGACTCATCTATGGTGCTGCAAATGGCATTGTTTCATTTTTTTCACTAGCGAATATTCCATCTATACATGGAGGAGTTCTTCTTTGTCCACCCATCTGTTGGTGGACTTTTTGGTTACCTCCATATCTTGGCTATTGTAATACTGTGCAATGCAGATTTGCCTGCCTGTGTCTTTCCAATTCTCTCTTCTTAGATTATAGGTCGAGGAGTGGGCCTGCTGGATCATATGGTAGCTCAATGTTTACCTTTTTAAGGCACCTCCATTCTGTTCTCATTTGTGGCCCTTTCCAAGTTACGTCCCCCTTGAAGTTGAGGGTATGCATTTCTCCACAACAGCTTCAGCATTTATTGTTTGTAGTTTTCTTGCTGATGGTTTTTCTGACAAGTGTGAGCTGATACCTCTTTTTGGTTGAATTCTCATGTGCCTCATAATCCGTTGAAACTGAGCTTTAAAGCATATCCTTTTTATTTTTCAAGCTGTGATTACCCCTTAGTTCTTCAAAGTATTCTCTTAAAGTATGTGTCACATTTTGAAATGTTTTGGCCATTACCTCCCTCAAGACATATTGAGGGCATGTTTCATTTACAGTCCTGCATTACTTCTTCCTATTAAATGACCATTAGCACAGGCCTTAAAGCTGTTTTTGCAGGTAACTGCCAGAGGGTGGCAGCCTTTCTATGTTCCCCACCCTGGTAACTAGGGAAATGCCCTTGCGGCCTGTGGTGTTACTCGGTTATAAATTAGAGTGGAGTGTGCCCGGACAAACCCACACAAGCTGATGTCTCTTTACTTTTGTTGGATTTTTAAATTTAATTTTTATTTTTTATTGGAATAATTTTCCACTGTGTACGTGGACCACTTCTACTTTGTGCATTCCTCGGTTGATGGACATTTTCATTGCTTCCAAGTGTTGGCTATGGAAAATATTGTTGGAGTGCAGGATTGCCAGCCTGTGACTTTTTTTTTTTTAATATTTATTTATTTATTTATTTATTTATTTATTTATTTATTTTTGGCTGTGTTGGATCTTCGTTTGTGCGCGAGGGCTTTCTGTAGTTGCGGCGAGCGGGTGCCACTCTTCATCGCGGTGCGTGGGTCTCTCACTATCGCGGCCTCTCTTGTTGCGGAGCACAGGCTCCATGCGCGCAGGCTCAGTGGTTGTGGTTCATGGGCCCAGTTGCTCCGCGGCATGTGGGATCTTCCCAGACCGGGGCTCGAACCCGTGTGCCCTGCATTGGCAGGCAGACTCTCAACCACTGCACCACCAGGGAAGCCCCAAGCCTGTGACTTTTTGATTCTCATTTTCTCAGGTGATAGGCCCAGCAGTGGGTGTGATTGATTGACTGGTAGCACCATGTTACCCTTATCAAAGCACCTTCTTTGTGTTTTCATTAGTGGCTCTTACCACATCCCCCTTAGAATCGAGGGTACGCATTTCTCCACAATCGCTTCAGCATTTATTGTTTTCAGCATTTATGCTAATGGCCCTTCTGGCTGGTGTGAGCTGATAGGTTTTTGTACTTTGGGTTTTCATGTCTTTGAAAATTCATAAAACTCATCATTTTCCTCTGCCGTTTTCTTTTCTGCTAAAAAAAGGGAACAGTTGGGAGTACAATATAATTCTTGAAATTGTCTTCTTGGAAGCTTGCCCTCTGTTAAATTTTTTGGTCGATTTCCAGCCCAGAATTTTTTTAGAGAGCAGGTCTCATTTCCCGAACTGCAAGTGTGGTGCATATTTAGTGACCTTTAGTAATGGGTTAAAAGCTGCTGTTGTGGGAAGTGGCCTCAAGCAGGCAGCATTCCTCCATTCCCAAATCTGGGTACTAGGGCAGCAGAGCCTTTCTGGAAGTCGTGTTCCTAGGTTGTAAATTATATTGGAATGTGCATGGAGAAACCCCCATAAGTTTATGTCTCATTATTTCTTCTTGGTTTTAAAAATTTTTTTAATTGGGGTAAAGCTTAGAATATTGTTTGTCCGAGGTGTACACAATCTGGTTCATTTGTACATTATATATGTCTATTCAAGTACAGATCCCCTTCCCATGTAAAATGTTACAGAGGGTTCCGCACACCTCCCTTCTATATGGTAGGTCTTTTTGAGATATGTATATAATATGTGTTTGTATACATATAGTAACACTAACCTTAATTTATCCACTCCCCCCACCTTTCCTTTTAGATGAGCATAGTTTGTTTTCTAAATCTGTGAGTGTCTTTCTCTTTGGAAATATGTTCATTTGTGTCAGTTATTAGATAACGCCTGTAAGTGATATCATAGAATATAGGTCTTTTGCTTTCGGACTTACCTCTTGTTTCGTGATTATCTCCAGACTCATTTGTGGTGCCTCAAAAAACAATGGTTCATTGTTTTCCATGGCTAATATTCCATTGTGTACATGGACCACTTCTTCTTTATCTATTCACCTGTTGTTGGACATTTTGATTCCTTCACTGTCTTGGCTATTGTGAAGAAGGCTGCACTGAAGCTTTTGCGGCCTGTGTCTTCTCGATTCTTGTCTTCTCCGGTGAGAGGTCCAATGGTGCGCCCGCTGCATTGAATGGTACCTCCATTTTTACTTTTAAACACAGTTCCTTTCTGTTCTCATTATTGGCCGTTACCCCTTTACGTCTCACCAGCAGGTAGAGGGTACACAGTTCTCTAAAACCCCGTCAGCACTTATTGTTTGTAGACTTTTTGCTGATGGTCAGTCGACTGGTGTAAGTTGAAACTTTTTGTAGATTAGATTTCATGGGTCTAACACTCCCTGAGGTTGAGCTTTTATCCATTTTCCTTTTTTTTAAAAGAGCGTGAGTAAAACGTTAATATTCATACTCTCTTCTGGAAACATTTGCCTGTTTTGAAATTTTTGTCCATTCCCTACTTCAGCACAATTTTTTAGGGCAGGTGTCCTTTACAGCCCTGAGTCCTTGTGAATGTTAAGTGACCATTAGCTGTGAGTTTAAAGCTGCTCTTGCAGGAAACGGCCACAAGGTGGCATCATTTCTCCTTTACCAAATTTGGTAAGTGGGGAAACAGAGCCTTAATGGAAGTGGTGTTCTAGGTTGTAAATTAGAATGGAATGTGCGAGGAAAACGCCCTTTATGTTTATGTCTCATTACTTGTTGTTCATATTTATAATTTACTTTTTATTTTTTATCCAAGCAAATTTGATTACAATGGTTTGTTTGTTCTAGGTGGGCAAATGTGGTTCTTTCACACATATACGTGTATCTATTCTTCCTCGCATCCTTTTCCCATATAGGTTATGACACAATGTTGAGTAGTCTTCTCCTGGTCTTCCGTACGTCTTTGGTGATTATATATTTCACATGGTTTGTATATCTCTGTTAACCCCAATATGGTAAATTATCCAATCCTCATCCATTTCTATTTGGTGAACCATAAGTTTTTTAATGAATCTGTGATTGCCTTTCTCTGTGGAAATATCTTCATTAGTATCAATTTTTATGTAACTCCTAAAAGTGATATGATAGGATATGTGTCTTTTACTTTCTCACTTACTACAGGTGGTGTGATTACGTCTAGACTCATCTATGGTGCTGCAAATGGCATTGTTTCATTTTTTTCACTAGCGAATATTCCATCTATACATGGAGGAGTTCTTCTTTGTCCACCCATCTGTTGGTGGACTTTTTGGTTACCTCCATATCTTGGCTATTGTAATACTGTGCAATGCAGATTTGCCTGCCTGTGTCTTTCCAATTCTCTCTTCTTAGATTATAGGTCGAGGAGTGGGCCTGCTGGATCATATGGTAGCTCAATGTTTACCTTTTTAAGGCACCTCCATTCTGTTCTCATTTGTGGCCCTTTCCAAGTTACGTCCCCCTTGAAGTTGAGGGTATGCATTTCTCCACAACAGCTTCAGCATTTATTGTTTGTAGTTTTCTTGCTGATGGTTTTTCTGACAAGTGTGAGCTGATACCTCTTTTTGGTTGAATTCTCATGTGCCTCATAATCCGTTGAAACTGAGCTTTAAAGCATATCCTTTTTATTTTTCAAGCTGTGATTACCCCTTAGTTCTTCAAAGTATTCTCTTAAAGTATGTGTCACATTTTGAAATGTTTTGGCCATTACCTCCCTCAAGACATATTGAGGGCATGTTTCATTTACAGTCCTGCATTACTTCTTCCTATTAAATGACCATTAGCACAGGCCTTAAAGCTGTTTTTGCAGGTAACTGCCAGAGGGTGGCAGCCTTTCTATGTTCCCCACCCTGGTAACTAGGGAAATGCCCTTGCGGCCTGTGGTGTTACTCGGTTATAAATTAGAGTGGAGTGTGCCCGGACAAACCCACACAAGCTGATGTCTCTTTATTTTTGTTGGATTTTTAAATTTAATTTTTATTTTTTATTGGAATAATTTTCCACTGTGTACGTGGACCACTTCTACTTTGTGCATTCCTCGGTTGATGGACATTTTCATTGCTTCCAAGTGTTGGCTATGGAAAATATTGTTGGAGTGCAGGATTGCCAGCCTGTGACTTTTTTTTTTTTAATATTTATTTATTTATTTATTTATTTATTTATTTATTTATTTATTTTTGGCTGTGTTGGATCTTCGTTTGTGCGCGAGGGCTTTCTGTAGTTGCGGCGAGCGGGTGCCACTCTTCATCGCGGTGCGTGGGTCTCTCACTATCGCGGCCTCTCTTGTTGCGGAGCACAGGCTCCATGCGCGCAGGCTCAGTGGTTGTGGTTCATGGGCCCAGTTGCTCCGCGGCATGTGGGATCTTCCCAGACCGGGGCTCGAACCCATGTGCCCTGCATTGGCAGGCAGACTCTCAACCACTGCACCACCAGGGAAGCCCCAAGCCTGTGACTTTTTGATTCTCATTTTCTCAGGTGATAGGCCCAGCAGTGGGTGTGATTGATTGACTGGTAGCACCATGTTACCCTTATCAAAGCACCTTCTTTGTGTTTTCATTAGTGGCTCTTACCACATCCCCCTTAGAATCGAGGGTACGCATTTCTCCACAATCGCTTCAACATTTATTGTTTTCAGCATTTATGCTAATGGCCCTTCTGGCTGGTGTGAGCTGATAGGTTTTTGTACTTTGGGTTTTCATGTCTTTGAAAATTCATAAAACTCATCATTTTCCTCTGCCGTTTTCTTTTCTGCTAAAAAAAGGGAACAGTTGGGAGTACAATATAATTCTTGAAATTGTCTTCTTGGAAGCTTGCCCTCTGTTAAATTTTTTGGTCGATTTCCAGCCCAGAATTTTTTTAGAGAGCAGGTCTCATTTCCCGAACTGCAAGTGTGGTGCATATTTAGTGACCTTTAGTAATGGGTTAAAAGCTGCTGTTGTGGGAAGTGGCCTCAAGCAGGCAGCATTCCTCCATTCCCAAATCTGGGTACTAGGGCAGCAGAGCCTTTCTGGAAGTCGTGTTCCTAGGTTGTAAATTATATTGGAATGTGCATGGAGAAACCCCCATAAGTTTATGTCTCATTATTTCTTCTTGGTTTTAAAAATTTTTTTAATTGGGGTAAAGCTTAGAATATTGTTTGTCCGAGGTGTACACAATCTGGTTCATTTGTACATTATATATGTCTATTCAAGTACAGATCCCCTTCCCATGTAAAATGTTACAGAGGGTTCCGCACACCTCCCTTCTATATGGTAGGTCTTTTTGAGATATGTATATAATATGTGTTTGTATACATATAGTAACACTAACCTTAATTTATCCACTCCCCCCACCTTTCCTTTTAGATGAGCATAGTTTGTTTTCTAAATCTGTGAGTGTCTTTCTCTTTGGAAATATGTTCATTTGTGTCAGTTATTAGATAACGCCTGTAAGTGATATCATAGAATATAGGTCTTTTGCTTTCGGACTTACCTCTTGTTTCGTGATTATCTCCAGACTCATTTGTGGTGCCTCAAAAAACAATGGTTCATTGTTTTCCATGGCTAATATTCCATTGTGTACATGGACCACTTCTTCTTTATCTATTCACCTGTTGTTGGACATTTTGATTCCTTCACTGTCTTGGCTATTGTGAAGAAGGCTGCACTGAAGCTTTTGCGGCCTGTGTCTTCTCGATTCTTGTCTTCTCCGGTGAGAGGTCCAATGGTGCGCCCGCTGCATTGAATGGTACCTCCATTTTTACTTTTAAACACAGTTCCTTTCTGTTCTCATTATTGGCCGTTACCCCTTTACGTCTCACCAGCAGGTAGAGGGTACACAGTTCTCTAAACCCCGTCAGCATTTATTGTTTGTAGACTTTTTGCTGATGGTCAGTCGACTGGTGTAAGTTGAAACTTTTTGTAGATTAGATTTCATGGGTCTAACACTCCCTGAGGTTGAGCTTTTATCCATTTTCCTTTTTTTTAAAAGAGCGTGAGTAAAACGTTAATATTCATACTCTCTTCTGGAAACATTTGCCTGTTTTGAAATTTTTGTCCATTCCCTACTTCAGCACAATTTTTTAGGGCAGGTGTCCTTTACAGCCCTGAGTCCTTGTGAATGTTAAGTGACCATTAGCTGTGAGTTTCAAGCTGCTCTTGCAGGAAACGGCCACAAGGTGGCATCATTTCTCCTTTACCAAATTTGGTAAGTGGGGAAACAGAGCCTTAATGGAAGTGGTGTTCTAGGTTGTAAATTAGAATGGAATGTGCGAGGAAAACGCCCTTTATGTTTATGTCTCATTACTTGTTGTTCATATTTATAATTTACTTTTTATTTTTTATGCAAGCAAATTTGATTACAATGGTTTGTTTGTTCTAGGTGGGCAAATGTGGTTCTTTCACACATATACGTGTATCTATTCTTCCTCGCATCCTTTTCCCATATAGGTTATGACACAATGTTGAGTAGTCTTCTCCTGGTCTTCCGTACGTCTTTGGTGATTATATATTTCACATGGTTTGTATATCTCTGTTAACCCCAATATGGTAAATTATCCAATCCTCATCCATTTCTATTTGGTGAACCATAAGTTTTTTAATGAATCTGTGATTGCCTTTCTCTGTGGAAATATCTTCATTAGTATCAATTTTTATGTAACTCCTAAAAGTGATATGATAGGATATGTGTCTTTTACTTTCTCACTTACTACAGGTGGTGTGATTACGTCTAGACTCATCTATGGTGCTGCAAATGGCATTGTTTCATTTTTTTCACTAGCGAATATTCCATCTATACATGGAGGAGTTCTTCTTTGTCCACCCATCTGTTGGTGGACTTTTTGGTTACCTCCATATCTTGGCTATTGTAATACTGTGCAATGCAGATTTGCCTGCCTGTGTCTTTCCAATTCTCTCTTCTTAGATTATAGGTCGAGGAGTGGGCCTGCTGGATCATATGGTAGCTCAATGTTTACCTTTTTAAGGCACCTCCATTCTGTTCTCATTTGTGGCCCTTTCCAAGTTACGTCCCCCTTGAAGTTGAGGGTATGCATTTCTCCACAACAGCTTCAGCATTTATTGTTTGTAGTTTTCTTGCTGATGGTTTTTCTGACAAGTGTGAGCTGATACCTCTTTTTGGTTGAATTCTCATGTGCCTCATAATCCGTTGAAACTGAGCTTTAAAGCATATCCTTTTTATTTTTCAAGCTGTGATTACCCCTTAGTTCTTCAAAGTATTCTCTTAAAGTATGTGTCACATTTTGAAATGTTTTGGCCATTACCTCCCTCAAGACATATTGAGGGCATGTTTCATTTACAGTCCTGCATTACTTCTTCCTATTAAATGACCATTAGCACAGGCCTTAAAGCTGTTTTTGCAGGTAACTGCCAGAGGGTGGCAGCCTTTCTATGTTCCCCACCCTGGTAACTAGGGAAATGCCCTTGCGGCCTGTGGTGTTACTCGGTTATAAATTAGAGTGGAGTGTGCCCGGACAAACCCACACAAGCTGATGTCTCTTTACTTTTGTTGGATTTTTAAATTTAATTTTTATTTTTTATTGGAATAATTTTCCACTGTGTACGTGGACCACTTCTACTTTGTGCATTCCTCGGTTGATGGACATTTTCATTGCTTCCAAGTGTTGGCTATGGAAAATATTGTTGGAGTGCAGGATTGCCAGCCTGTGACTTTTTTTTTTTAATATTTATTTATTTATTTATTTATTTATTTATTTATTTATTTATTTTTGGCTGTGTTGGATCTTCGTTTGTGCGCGAGGGCTTTCTGTAGTTGCGGCGAGCGGGTGCCACTCTTCATCGCGGTGCGTGGGTCTCTCACTATCGCGGCCTCTCTTGTTGCGGAGCACAGGCTCCATGCGCGCAGGCTCAGTGGTTGTGGTTCATGGGCCCAGGTGCTCCGCGGCATGTGGGATCTTCCCAGACCGGGGCTCGAACCCGTGTGCCCTGCATTGGCAGGCAGACTCTCAACCACTGCACCACCAGGGAAGCCCCAAGCCTGTGACTTTTTGATTCTCATTTTCTCAGGTGATAGGCCCAGCAGTGGGTGTGATTGATTGACTGGTAGCACCATGTTACCCTTATCAAAGCACCTTCTTTGTGTTTTCATTAGTGGCTCTTACCACATCCCCCTTAGAATCGAGGGTACGCATTTCTCCACAATCGCTTCAGCATTTATTGTTTTCAGCATTTATGCTAATGGCCCTTCTGGCTGGTGTGAGCTGATAGGTTTTTGTACTTTGGGTTTTCATGTCTTTGAAAATTCATAAAACTCATCATTTTCCTCTGCCGTTTTCTTTTCTGCTAAAAAAAGGGAACAGTTGGGAGTACAATATAATTCTTGAAATTGTCTTCTTGGAAGCTTGCCCTCTGTTAAATTTTTTGGTCGATTTCCAGCCCAGAATTTTTTTAGAGAGCAGGTCTCATTTCCCGAACTGCAAGTGTGGTGCATATTTAGTGACCTTTAGTAATGGGTTAAAAGCTGCTGTTGTGGGAAGTGGCCTCAAGCAGGCAGCATTCCTCCATTCCCAAATCTGGGTACTAGGGCAGCAGAGCCTTTCTGGAAGTCGTGTTCCTAGGTTGTAAATTTTATTGGAATGTGCATGGAGAAACCCCCATAAGTTTATGTCTCATTATTTCTTCTTGGTTTTAAAAATTTTTTTAATTGGGGTAAAGCTTAGAATATTGTTTGTCCGAGGTGTACACAATCTGGTTCATTTGTACATTATATATGTCTATTCAAGTACAGATCCCCTTCCCATGTAAAATGTTACAGAGGGTTCCGCACACCTCCCTTCTATATGGTAGGTCTTTTTGAGATATGTATATAATATGTGTTTGTATACATATAGTAACACTAACCTTAATTTATCCACTCCCCCCACCTTTCCTTTTAGATGAGCATAGTTTGTTTTCTAAATCTGTGAGTGTCTTTCTCTTTGGAAATATGTTCATTTGTGTCAGTTATTAGATAACGCCTGTAAGTGATATCATAGAATATAGGTCTTTTGCTTTCGGACTTACCTCTTGTTTCGTGATTATCTCCAGACTCATTTGTGGTGCCTCAAAAAACAATGGTTCATTGTTTTCCATGGCTAATATTCCATTGTGTACATGGACCACTTCTTCTTTATCTATTCACCTGTTGTTGGACATTTTGATTCCTTCACTGTCTTGGCTATTGTGAAGAAGGCTGCACTGAAGCTTTTGCGGCCTGTGTCTTCTCGATTCTTGTCTTCTCCGGTGAGAGGTCCAATGGTGCGCCCGCTGCATTGAATGGTACCTCCATTTTTACTTTTAAACACAGTTCCTTTCTGTTCTCATTATTGGCCATTACCCCTTTACGTCTCACCAGCAGGTAGAGGGTACACAGTTCTCTAAAACCCCGTCAGCACTTATTGTTTGTAGACTTTTTGCTGATGGTCAGTCGACTGGTGTAAGTTGAAACTTTTTGTAGATTAGATTTCATGGGTCTAACACTCCCTGAGGTTGAGCTTTTATCCATTTTCCTTTTTTTTAAAAGAGCGTGAGTAAAACGTTAATATTCATACTCTCTTCTGGAAACATTTGCCTGTTTTGAAATTTTTGTCCATTCCCTACTTCAGCACAATTTTTTAGGGCAGGTGTCCTTTACAGCCCTGAGTCCTTGTGAATGTTAAGTGACCATTAGCTGTGAGTTTAAAGCTGCTCTTGCAGGAAACGGCCACAAGGTGGCATCATTTCTCCTTTACCAAATTTGGTAAGTGGGGAAACAGAGCCTTAATGGAAGTGGTGTTCTAGGTTGTAAATTAGAATGGAATGTGCGAGGAAAACGCCCTTTATGTTTATGTCTCATTACTTGTTGTTCATATTTATAATTTACTTTTTATTTTTTATCCAAGCAAATTTGATTACAATGGTTTGTTTGTTCTAGGTGGGCAAATGTGGTTCTTTCACACATATACGTGTATCTATTCTTCCTCGCATCCTTTTCCCATATAGGTTATGACACAATGTTGAGTAGTCTTCTCCTGGTCTTCCGTACGTCTTTGGTGATTATATATTTCACATGGTTTGTATATCTCTGTTAACCCCAATATGGCAAATTATCCAATCCTCATCCATTTCTATTTGGTGAACCATAAGTTTTTTAATGAATCTGTGATTGCCTTTCTCTGTGGAAATATCTTCATTAGTATCAATTTTTATGTAACTCCTAAAAGTGATATGATAGGATATGTGTCTTTTACTTTCTCACTTACTACAGGTGGTGTGATTACGTCTAGACTCATCTATGGTGCTGCAAATGGCATTGTTTCATTTTTTTCACTAGCGAATATTCCATCTATACATGGAGGAGTTCTTCTTTGTCCACCCATCTGTTGGTGGACTTTTTGGTTACCTCCATATCTTGGCTATTGTAATACTGTGCAATGCAGATTTGCCTGCCTGTGTCTTTCCAATTCTCTCTTCTTAGATTATAGGTCGAGGAGTGGGCCTGCTGGATCATATGGTAGCTCAATGTTTACCTTTTTAAGGCACCTCCATTCTGTTCTCATTTGTGGCCCTTTCCAAGTTACGTCCCCCTTGAATTTGAGGGTATGCATTTCTCCACAACAGCTTCAGCATTTATTGTTTGTAGTTTTCTTGCTGATGGTTTTTCTGACAAGTGTGAGCTGATACCTCTTTTTGGTTGAATTCTCATGTGCCTCATAATCCGTTGAAACTGAGCTTTAAAGCATATCCTTTTTATTTTTCAAGCTGTGATTACCCCTTAGTTCTTCAAAGTATTCTCTTAAAGTATGTGTCACATTTTGAAATGTTTTGGCCATTACCTCCCTCAAGACATATTGAGGGCATGTTTCATTTACAGTCCTGCATTACTTCTTCCTATTAAATGACCATTAGCACAGGCCTTAAAGCTGTTTTTGCAGGTAACTGCCAGAGGGTGGCAGCCTTTCTATGTTCCCCACCCTGGTAACTAGGGAAATGCCCTTGCGGCCTGTGGTGTTACTCGGTTATAAATTAGAGTGGAGTGTGCCCGGACAAACCCACACAAGCTGATGTCTCTTTACTTTTGTTGGATTTTTAAATTTAATTTTTATTTTTTATTGGAATAATTTTCCACTGTGTACGTGGACCACTTCTACTTTGTGCATTCCTCGGTTGATGGACATTTTCATTGCTTCCAAGTGTTGGCTATGGAAAATATTGTTGGAGTGCAGGATTGCCAGCCTGTGACTTTTTTTTTTTAATATTTATTTATTTATTTATTTATTTATTTATTTATTTATTTATTTTTGGCTGTGTTGGATCTTCGTTTGTGCGCGAGGGCTTTCTGTAGTTGCGGCGAGCGGGTGCCACTCTTCATCGCGGTGCGTGGGTCTCTCACTATCGCGGCCTCTCTTGTTGCGGAGCACAGGCTCCATGCGCGCAGGCTCAGTGGTTGTGGTTCATGGGCCCAGGTGCTCCGCGGCATGTGGGATCTTCCCAGACCGGGGCTCGAACCCGTGTGCCCTGCATTGGCAGGCAGACTCTCAACCACTGCACCACCAGGGAAGCCCCAAGCCTGTGACTTTTTGATTCTCATTTTCTCAGGTGATAGGCCCAGCAGTGGGTGTGATTGATTGACTGGTAGCACCATGTTACCCTTATCAAAGCACCTTCTTTGTGTTTTCATTAGTGGCTCTTACCACATCCCCCTTAGAATCGAGGGTACGCATTTCTCCACAATCGCTTCAGCATTTATTGTTTTCAGCATTTATGCTAATGGCCCTTCTGGCTGGTGTGAGCTGATAGGTTTTTGTACTTTGGGTTTTCATGTCTTTGAAAATTCATAAAACTCATCATTTTCCTCTGCCGTTTTCTTTTCTGCTAAAAAAAGGGAACAGTTGGGAGTACAATATAATTCTTGAAATTGTCTTCTTGGAAGCTTGCCCTCTGTTAAATTTTTTGGTCGATTTCCAGCCCAGAATTTTTTTAGAGAGCAGGTCTCATTTCCCGAACTGCAAGTGTGGTGCATATTTAGTGACCTTTAGTAATGGGTTAAAAGCTGCTGTTGTGGGAAGTGGCCTCAAGCAGGCAGCATTCCTCCATTCCCAAATCTGGGTACTAGGGCAGCAGAGCCTTTCTGGAAGTCGTGTTCCTAGGTTGTAAATTATATTGGAATGTGCATGGAGAAACCCCCATAAGTTTATGTCTCATTATTTCTTCTTGGTTTTAAAAATTTTTTTAATTGGGGTAAAGCTTAGAATATTGTTTGTCCGAGGTGTACACAATCTGGTTCATTTGTACATTATATATGTCTATTCAAGTACAGATCCCCTTCCCATGTAAAATGTTACAGAGGGTTCCGCACACCTCCCTTCTATATGGTAGGTCTTTTTGAGATATGTATATAATATGTGTTTGTATACATATAGTAACACTAACCTTAATTTATCCACTCCCCCCACCTTTCCTTTTAGATGAGCATAGTTTGTTTTCTAAATCTGTGAGTGTCTTTCTCTTTGGAAATATGTTCATTTGTGTCAGTTATTAGATAACGCCTGTAAGTGATATCATAGAATATAGGTCTTTTGCTTTCGGACTTACCTCTTGTTTCGTGATTATCTCCAGACTCATTTGTGGTGCCTCAAAAAACAATGGTTCATTGTTTTCCATGGCTAATATTCCATTGTGTACATGGACCACTTCTTCTTTATCTATTCACCTGTTGTTGGACATTTTGATTCCTTCACTGTCTTGGCTATTGTGAAGAAGGCTGCACTGAAGCTTTTGCGGCCTGTGTCTTCTCGATTCTTGTCTTCTCCGGTGAGAGGTCCAATGGTGCGCCCGCTGCATTGAATGGTACCTCCATTTTTACTTTTAAACACAGTTCCTTTCTGTTCTCATTATTGGCCGTTACCCCTTTACGTCTCACCAGCAGGTAGAGGGTACACAGTTCTCTAAAACCCCGTCAGCACTTATTGTTTGTAGACTTTTTGCTGATGGTCAGTCGACTGGTGTAAGTTGAAACTTTTTGTAGATTAGATTTCATGGGTCTAACACTCCCTGAGGTTGAGCTTTTATCCATTTTCCTTTTTTTTAAAAGAGCGTGAGTAAAACGTTAATATTCATACTCTCTTCTGGAAACATTTGCCTGTTTTGAAATTTTTGTCCATTCCCTACTTCAGCACAATTTTTTAGGGCAGGTGTCCTTTACAGCCCTGAGTCCTTGTGAATGTTAAGTGACCATTAGCTGTGAGTTTAAAGCTGCTCTTGCAGGAAACGGCCACAAGGTGGCATCATTTCTCCTTTACCAAATTTGGTAAGTGGGGAAACAGAGCCTTAATGGAAGTGGTGTTCTAGGTTGTAAATTAGAATGGAATGTGCGAGGAAAACGCCCTTTATGTTTATGTCTCATTACTTGTTGTTCATATTTATAATTTACTTTTTATTTTTTATCCAAGCAAATTTGATTACAATGGTTTGTTTGTTCTAGGTGGGCAAATGTGGTTCTTTCACACATATACGTGTATCTATTCTTCCTCGCATCCTTTTCCCATATAGGTTATGACACAATGTTGAGTAGTCTTCTCCTGGTCTTCCGTACGTCTTTGGTGATTATATATTTCACATGGTTTGTATATCTCTGTTAACCCCAATATGGTAAATTATCCAATCCTCATCCATTTCTATTTGGTGAACCATAAGTTTTTTAATGAATCTGTGATTGCCTTTCTCTGTGGAAATATCTTCATTAGTATCAATTTTTATGTAACTCCTAAAAGTGATATGATAGGATATGTGTCTTTTACTTTCTCACTTACTACAGGTGGTGTGATTACGTCTAGACTCATCTATGGTGCTGCAAATGGCATTGTTTCATTTTTTTCACTAGCGAATATTCCATCTATACATGGAGGAGTTCTTCTTTGTCCACCCATCTGTTGGTGGACTTTTTGGTTACCTCCATATCTTGGCTATTGTAATACTGTGCAATGCAGATTTGCCTGCCTGTGTCTTTCCAATTCTCTCTTCTTAGATTATAGGTCGAGGAGTGGGCCTGCTGGATCATATGGTAGCTCAATGTTTACCTTTTTAAGGCACCTCCATTCTGTTCTCATTTGTGGCCCTTTCCAAGTTACGTCCCCCTTGAAGTTGAGGGTATGCATTTCTCCACAACAGCTTCAGCATTTATTGTTTGTAGTTTTCTTGCTGATGGTTTTTCTGACAAGTGTGAGCTGATACCTCTTTTTGGTTGAATTCTCATGTGCCTCATAATCCGTTGAAACTGAGCTTTAAAGCATATCCTTTTTATTTTTCAAGCTGTGATTACCCCTTAGTTCTTCAAAGTATTCTCTTAAAGTATGTGTCACATTTTGAAATGTTTTGGCCATTACCTCCCTCAAGACATATTGAGGGCATGTTTCATTTACAGTCCTGCATTACTTCTTCCTATTAAATGACCATTAGCACAGGCCTTAAAGCTGTTTTTGCAGGTAACTGCCAGAGGGTGGCAGCCTTTCTATGTTCCCCACCCTGGTAACTAGGGAAATGCCCTTGCGGCCTGTGGTGTTACTCGGTTATAAATTAGAGTGGAGTGTGCCCGGACAAACCCACACAAGCTGATGTCTCTTTACTTTTGTTGGATTTTTAAATTTAATTTTTATTTTTTATTGGAATAATTTTCCACTGTGTACGTGGACCACTTCTACTTTGTGCATTCCTCGGTTGATGGACATTTTCATTGCTTCCAAGTGTTGGCTATGGAAAATATTGTTGGAGTGCAGGATTGCCAGCCTGTGACTTTTTTTTTTTTAATATTTATTTATTTATTTATTTATTTATTTATTTATTTATTTATTTTTGGCTGTGTTGGATCTTCGTTTGTGCGCGAGGGCTTTCTGTAGTTGCGGCGAGCGGGTGCCACTCTTCATCGCGGTGCGTGGGTCTCTCACTATCGCGGCCTCTCTTGTTGCGGAGCACAGGCTCCATGCGCGCAGGCTCAGTGGTTGTGGTTCATGGGCCCAGTTGCTCCGCGGCATGTGGGATCTTCCCAGACCGGGGCTCGAACCCATGTGCCCTGCATTGGCAGGCAGACTCTCAACCACTGCACCACCAGGGAAGCCCCAAGCCTGTGACTTTTTGATTCTCATTTTCTCAGGTGATAGGCCCAGCAGTGGGTGTGATTGATTGACTGGTAGCACCATGTTACCCTTATCAAAGCACCTTCTTTGTGTTTTCATTAGTGGCTCTTACCACATCCCCCTTAGAATCGAGGGTACGCATTTCTCCACAATCGCTTCAACATTTATTGTTTTCAGCATTTATGCTAATGGCCCTTCTGGCTGGTGTGAGCTGATAGGTTTTTGTACTTTGGGTTTTCATGTCTTTGAAAATTCATAAAACTCATCATTTTCCTCTGCCGTTTTCTTTTCTGCTAAAAAAAGGGAACAGTTGGGAGTACAATATAATTCTTGAAATTGTCTTCTTGGAAGCTTGCCCTCTGTTAAATTTTTTGGTCGATTTCCAGCCCAGAATTTTTTTAGAGAGCAGGTCTCATTTCCCGAACTGCAAGTGTGGTGCATATTTAGTGACCTTTAGTAATGGGTTAAAAGCTGCTGTTGTGGGAAGTGGCCTCAAGCAGGCAGCATTCCTCCATTCCCAAATCTGGGTACTAGGGCAGCAGAGCCTTTCTGGAAGTCGTGTTCCTAGGTTGTAAATTATATTGGAATGTGCATGGAGAAACCCCCATAAGTTTATGTCTCATTATTTCTTCTTGGTTTTAAAAATTTTTTTAATTGGGGTAAAGCTTAGAATATTGTTTGTCCGAGGTGTACACAATCTGGTTCATTTGTACATTATATATGTCTATTCAAGTACAGATCCCCTTCCCATGTAAAATGTTACAGAGGGTTCCGCACACCTCCCTTCTATATGGTAGGTCTTTTTGAGATATGTATATAATATGTGTTTGTATACATATAGTAACACTAACCTTAATTTATCCACTCCCCCCACCTTTCCTTTTAGATGAGCATAGTTTGTTTTCTAAATCTGTGAGTGTCTTTCTCTTTGGAAATATGTTCATTTGTGTCAGTTATTAGATAACGCCTGTAAGTGATATCATAGAATATAGGTCTTTTGCTTTCGGACTTACCTCTTGTTTCGTGATTATCTCCAGACTCATTTGTGGTGCCTCAAAAAACAATGGTTCATTGTTTTCCATGGCTAATATTCCATTGTGTACATGGACCACTTCTTCTTTATCTATTCACCTGTTGTTGGACATTTTGATTCCTTCACTGTCTTGGCTATTGTGAAGAAGGCTGCACTGAAGCTTTTGCGGCCTGTGTCTTCTCGATTCTTGTCTTCTCCGGTGAGAGGTCCAATGGTGCGCCCGCTGCATTGAATGGTACCTCCATTTTTACTTTTAAACACAGTTCCTTTCTGTTCTCATTATTGGCCGTTACCCCTTTACGTCTCACCAGCAGGTAGAGGGTACACAGTTCTCTAAACCCCGTCAGCATTTATTGTTTGTAGACTTTTTGCTGATGGTCAGTCGACTGGTGTAAGTTGAAACTTTTTGTAGATTAGATTTCATGGGTCTAACACTCCCTGAGGTTGAGCTTTTATCCATTTTCCTTTTTTTTAAAAGAGCGTGAGTAAAACGTTAATATTCATACTCTCTTCTGGAAACATTTGCCTGTTTTGAAATTTTTGTCCATTCCCTACTTCAGCACAATTTTTTAGGGCAGGTGTCCTTTACAGCCCTGAGTCCTTGTGAATGTTAAGTGACCATTAGCTGTGAGTTTAAAGCTGCTCTTGCAGGAAACGGCCACAAGGTGGCATCATTTCTCCTTTACCAAATTTGGTAAGTGGGGAAACAGAGCCTTAATGGAAGTGGTGTTCTAGGTTGTAAATTAGAATGGAATGTGCGAGGAAAACGCCCTTTATGTTTATGTCTCATTACTTGTTGTTCATATTTATAATTTACTTTTTATTTTTTATGCAAGCAAATTTGATTACAATGGTTTGTTTGTTCTAGGTGGGCAAATGTGGTTCTTTCACACATATACGTGTATCTATTCTTCCTCGCATCCTTTTCCCATATAGGTTATGACACAATGTTGAGTAGTCTTCTCCTGGTCTTCCGTACGTCTTTGGTGATTATATATTTCACATGGTTTGTATATCTCTGTTAACCCCAATATGGTAAATTATCCAATCCTCATCCATTTCTATTTGGTGAACCATAAGTTTTTTAATGAATCTGTGATTGCCTTTCTCTGTGGAAATATCTTCATTAGTATCAATTTTTATGTAACTCCTAAAAGTGATATGATAGGATATGTGTCTTTTACTTTCTCACTTACTACAGGTGGTGTGATTACGTCTAGACTCATCTATGGTGCTGCAAATGGCATTGTTTCATTTTTTTCACTAGCGAATATTCCATCTATACATGGAGGAGTTCTTCTTTGTCCACCCATCTGTTGGTGGACTTTTTGGTTACCTCCATATCTTGGCTATTGTAATACTGTGCAATGCAGATTTGCCTGCCTGTGTCTTTCCAATTCTCTCTTCTTAGATTATAGGTCGAGGAGTGGGCCTGCTGGATCATATGGTAGCTCAATGTTTACCTTTTTAAGGCACCTCCATTCTGTTCTCATTTGTGGCCCTTTCCAAGTTACGTCCCCCTTGAAGTTGAGGGTATGCATTTCTCCACAACAGCTTCAGCATTTATTGTTTGTAGTTTTCTTGCTGATGGTTTTTCTGACAAGTGTGAGCTGATACCTCTTTTTGGTTGAATTCTCATGTGCCTCATAATCCGTTGAAACTGAGCTTTAAAGCATATCCTTTTTATTTTTCAAGCTGTGATTACCCCTTAGTTCTTCAAAGTATTCTCTTAAAGTATGTGTCACATTTTGAAATGTTTTGGCCATTACCTCCCTCAAGACATATTGAGGGCATGTTTCATTTACAGTCCTGCATTACTTCTTCCTATTAAATGACCATTAGCACAGGCCTTAAAGCTGTTTTTGCAGGTAACTGCCAGAGGGTGGCAGCCTTTCTATGTTCCCCACCCTGGTAACTAGGGAAATGCCCTTGCGGCCTGTGGTGTTACTCGGTTATAAATTAGAGTGGAGTGTGCCCGGACAAACCCACACAAGCTGATGTCTCTTTACTTTTGTTGGATTTTTAAATTTAATTTTTATTTTTTATTGGAATAATTTTCCACTGTGTACGTGGACCACTTCTACTTTGTGCATTCCTCGGTTGATGGACATTTTCATTGCTTCCAAGTGTTGGCTATGGAAAATATTGTTGGAGTGCAGGATTGCCAGCCTGTGACTTTTTTTTTTTAATATTTATTTATTTATTTATTTATTTATTTATTTATTTATTTATTTTTGGCTGTGTTGGATCTTCGTTTGTGCGCGAGGGCTTTCTGTAGTTGCGGCGAGCGGGTGCCACTCTTCATCGCGGTGCGTGGGTCTCTCACTATCGCGGCCTCTCTTGTTGCGGAGCACAGGCTCCATGCGCGCAGGCTCAGTGGTTGTGGTTCATGGGCCCAGGTGCTCCGCGGCATGTGGGATCTTCCCAGACCGGGGCTCGAACCCGTGTGCCCTGCATTGGCAGGCAGACTCTCAACCACTGCACCACCAGGGAAGCCCCAAGCCTGTGACTTTTTGATTCTCATTTTCTCAGGTGATAGGCCCAGCAGTGGGTGTGATTGATTGACTGGTAGCACCATGTTACCCTTATCAAAGCACCTTCTTTGTGTTTTCATTAGTGGCTCTTACCACATCCCCCTTAGAATCGAGGGTACGCATTTCTCCACAATCGCTTCAGCATTTATTGTTTTCAGCATTTATGCTAATGGCCCTTCTGGCTGGTGTGAGCTGATAGGTTTTTGTACTTTGGGTTTTCATGTCTTTGAAAATTCATAAAACTCATCATTTTCCTCTGCCGTTTTCTTTTCTGCTAAAAAAAGGGAACAGTTGGGAGTACAATATAATTCTTGAAATTGTCTTCTTGGAAGCTTGCCCTCTGTTAAATTTTTTGGTCGATTTCCAGCCCAGAATTTTTTTAGAGAGCAGGTCTCATTTCCCGAACTGCAAGTGTGGTGCATATTTAGTGACCTTTAGTAATGGGTTAAAAGCTGCTGTTGTGGGAAGTGGCCTCAAGCAGGCAGCATTCCTCCATTCCCAAATCTGGGTACTAGGGCAGCAGAGCCTTTCTGGAAGTCGTGTTCCTAGGTTGTAAATTATATTGGAATGTGCATGGAGAAACCCCCATAAGTTTATGTCTCATTATTTCTTCTTGGTTTTAAAAATTTTTTTAATTGGGGTAAAGCTTAGAATATTGTTTGTCCGAGGTGTACACAATCTGGTTCATTTGTACATTATATATGTCTATTCAAGTACAGATCCCCTTCCCATGTAAAATGTTACAGAGGGTTCCGCACACCTCCCTTCTATATGGTAGGTCTTTTTGAGATATGTATATAATATGTGTTTGTATACATATAGTAACACTAACCTTAATTTATCCACTCCCCCCACCTTTCCTTTTAGATGAGCATAGTTTGTTTTCTAAATCTGTGAGTGTCTTTCTCTTTGGAAATATGTTCATTTGTGTCAGTTATTAGATAACGCCTGTAAGTGATATCATAGAATATAGGTCTTTTGCTTTCGGACTTACCTCTTGTTTCGTGATTATCTCCAGACTCATTTGTGGTGCCTCAAAAAACAATGGTTCATTGTTTTCCATGGCTAATATTCCATTGTGTACATGGACCACTTCTTCTTTATCTATTCACCTGTTGTTGGACATTTTGATTCCTTCACTGTCTTGGCTATTGTGAAGAAGGCTGCACTGAAGCTTTTGCGGCCTGTGTCTTCTCGATTCTTGTCTTCTCCGGTGAGAGGTCCAATGGTGCGCCCGCTGCATTGAATGGTACCTCCATTTTTACTTTTAAACACAGTTCCTTTCTGTTCTCATTATTGGCCGTTACCCCTTTACGTCTCACCAGCAGGTAGAGGGTACACAGTTCTCTAAAACCCCGTCAGCACTTATTGTTTGTAGACTTTTTGCTGATGGTCAGTCGACTGGTGTAAGTTGAAACTTTTTGTAGATTAGATTTCATGGGTCTAACACTCCCTGAGGTTGAGCTTTTATCCATTTTCCTTTTTTTTAAAAGAGCGTGAGTAAAACGTTAATATTCATACTCTCTTCTGGAAACATTTGCCTGTTTTGAAATTTTTGTCCATTCCCTACTTCAGCACAATTTTTTAGGGCAGGTGTCCTTTACAGCCCTGAGTCCTTGTGAATGTTAAGTGACCATTAGCTGTGAGTTTAAAGCTGCTCTTGCAGGAAACGGCCACAAGGTGGCATCATTTCTCCTTTACCAAATTTGGTAAGTGGGGAAACAGAGCCTTAATGGAAGTGGTGTTCTAGGTTGTAAATTAGAATGGAATGTGCGAGGAAAACGCCCTTTATGTTTATGTCTCATTACTTGTTGTTCATATTTATAATTTACTTTTTATTTTTTATCCAAGCAAATTTGATTACAATGGTTTGTTTGTTCTAGGTGGGCAAATGTGGTTCTTTCACACATATACGTGTATCTATTCTTCCTCGCATCCTTTTCCCATATAGGTTATGACACAATGTTGAGTAGTCTTCTCCTGGTCTTCCGTACGTCTTTGGTGATTATATATTTCACATGGTTTGTATATCTCTGTTAACCCCAATATGGCAAATTATCCAATCCTCATCCATTTCTATTTGGTGAACCATAAGTTTTTTAATGAATCTGTGATTGCCTTTCTCTGTGGAAATATCTTCATTAGTATCAATTTTTATGTAACTCCTAAAAGTGATATGATAGGATATGTGTCTTTTACTTTCTCACTTACTACAGGTGGTGTGATTACGTCTAGACTCATCTATGGTGCTGCAAATGGCATTGTTTCATTTTTTTCACTAGCGAATATTCCATCTATACATGGAGGAGTTCTTCTTTGTCCACCCATCTGTTGGTGGACTTTTTGGTTACCTCCATATCTTGGCTATTGTAATACTGTGCAATGCAGATTTGCCTGCCTGTGTCTTTCCAATTCTCTCTTCTTAGATTATAGGTCGAGGAGTGGGCCTGCTGGATCATATGGTAGCTCAATGTTTACCTTTTTAAGGCACCTCCATTCTGTTCTCATTTGTGGCCCTTTCCAAGTTACGTCCCCCTTGAAGTTGAGGGTATGCATTTCTCCACAACAGCTTCAGCATTTATTGTTTGTAGTTTTCTTGCTGATGGTTTTTCTGACAAGTGTGAGCTGATACCTCTTTTTGGTTGAATTCTCATGTGCCTCATAATCCGTTGAAACTGAGCTTTAAAGCATATCCTTTTTATTTTTCAAGCTGTGATTACCCCTTAGTTCTTCAAAGTATTCTCTTAAAGTATGTGTCACATTTTGAAATGTTTTGGCCATTACCTCCCTCAAGACATATTGAGGGCATGTTTCATTTACAGTCCTGCATTACTTCTTCCTATTAAATGACCATTAGCACAGGCCTTAAAGCTGTTTTTGCAGGTAACTGCCAGAGGGTGGCAGCCTTTCTATGTTCCCCACCCTGGTAACTAGGGAAATGCCCTTGCGGCCTGTGGTGTTACTCGGTTATAAATTAGAGTGGAGTGTGCCCGGACAAACCCACACAAGCTGATGTCTCTTTACTTTTGTTGGATTTTTAAATTTAATTTTTATTTTTTATTGGAATAATTTTCCACTGTGTACGTGGACCACTTCTACTTTGTGCATTCCTCGGTTGATGGACATTTTCATTGCTTCCAAGTGTTGGCTATGGAAAATATTGTTGGAGTGCAGGATTGCCAGCCTGTGACTTTTTTTTTTAATATTTATTTATTTATTTATTTATTTATTTATTTATTTATTTATTTTTGGCTGTGTTGGATCTTCGTTTGTGCGCGAGGGCTTTCTGTAGTTGCGGCGAGCGGGTGCCACTCTTCATCGCGGTGCGTGGGTCTCTCACTATCGCGGCCTCTCTTGTTGCGGAGCACAGGCTCCATGCGCGCAGGCTCAGTGGTTGTGGTTCATGGGCCCAGGTGCTCCGCGGCATGTGGGATCTTCCCAGACCGGGGCTCGAACCCGTGTGCCCTGCATTGGCAGGCAGACTCTCAACCACTGCACCACCAGGGAAGCCCCAAGCCTGTGACTTTTTGATTCTCATTTTCTCAGGTGATAGGCCCAGCAGTGGGTGTGATTGATTGACTGGTAGCACCATGTTACCCTTATCAAAGCACCTTCTTTGTGTTTTCATTAGTGGCTCTTACCACATCCCCCTTAGAATCGAGGGTACGCATTTCTCCACAATCGCTTCAGCATTTATTGTTTTCAGCATTTATGCTAATGGCCCTTCTGGCTGGTGTGAGCTGATAGGTTTTTGTACTTTGGGTTTTCATGTCTTTGAAAATTCATAAAACTCATCATTTTCCTCTGCCGTTTTCTTTTCTGCTAAAAAAAGGGAACAGTTGGGAGTACAATATAATTCTTGAAATTGTCTTCTTGGAAGCTTGCCCTCTGTTAAATTTTTTGGTCGATTTCCAGCCCAGAATTTTTTTAGAGAGCAGGTCTCATTTCCCGAACTGCAAGTGTGGTGCATATTTAGTGACCTTTAGTAATGGGTTAAAAGCTGCTGTTGTGGGAAGTGGCCTCAAGCAGGCAGCATTCCTCCATTCCCAAATCTGGGTACTAGGGCAGCAGAGCCTTTCTGGAAGTCGTGTTCCTAGGTTGTAAATTATATTGGAATGTGCATGGAGAAACCCCCATAAGTTTATGTCTCATTATTTCTTCTTGGTTTTAAAAATTTTTTTAATTGGGGTAAAGCTTAGAATATTGTTTGTCCGAGGTGTACACAATCTGGTTCATTTGTACATTATATATGTCTATTCAAGTACAGATCCCCTTCCCATGTAAAATGTTACAGAGGGTTCCGCACACCTCCCTTCTATATGGTAGGTCTTTTTGAGATATGTATATAATATGTGTTTGTATACATATAGTAACACTAACCTTAATTTATCCACTCCCCCCACCTTTCCTTTTAGATGAGCATAGTTTGTTTTCTAAATCTGTGAGTGTCTTTCTCTTTGGAAATATGTTCATTTGTGTCAGTTATTAGATAACGCCTGTAAGTGATATCATAGAATATAGGTCTTTTGCTTTCGGACTTACCTCTTGTTTCGTGATTATCTCCAGACTCATTTGTGGTGCCTCAAAAAACAATGGTTCATTGTTTTCCATGGCTAATATTCCATTGTGTACATGGACCACTTCTTCTTTATCTATTCACCTGTTGTTGGACATTTTGATTCCTTCACTGTCTTGGCTATTGTGAAGAAGGCTGCACTGAAGCTTTTGCGGCCTGTGTCTTCTCGATTCTTGTCTTCTCCGGTGAGAGGTCCAATGGTGCGCCCGCTGCATTGAATGGTACCTCCATTTTTACTTTTAAACACAGTTCCTTTCTGTTCTCATTATTGGCCGTTACCCCTTTACGTCTCACCAGCAGGTAGAGGGTACACAGTTCTCTAAAACCCCGTCAGCACTTATTGTTTGTAGACTTTTTGCTGATGGTCAGTCGACTGGTGTAAGTTGAAACTTTTTGTAGATTAGATTTCATGGGTCTAACACTCCCTGAGGTTGAGCTTTTATCCATTTTCCTTTTTTTTAAAAGAGCGTGAGTAAAACGTTAATATTCATACTCTCTTCTGGAAACATTTGCCTGTTTTGAAATTTTTGTCCATTCCCTACTTCAGCACAATTTTTTAGGGCAGGTGTCCTTTACAGCCCTGAGTCCTTGTGAATGTTAAGTGACCATTAGCTGTGAGTTTAAAGCTGCTCTTGCAGGAAACGGCCACAAGGTGGCATCATTTCTCCTTTACCAAATTTGGTAAGTGGGGAAACAGAGCCTTAATGGAAGTGGTGTTCTAGGTTGTAAATTAGAATGGAATGTGCGAGGAAAACGCCCTTTATGTTTATGTCTCATTACTTGTTGTTCATATTTATAATTTACTTTTTATTTTTTATCCAAGCAAATTTGATTACAATGGTTTGTTTGTTCTAGGTGGGCAAATGTGGTTCTTTCACACATATACGTGTATCTATTCTTCCTCGCATCCTTTTCCCATATAGGTTATGACACAATGTTGAGTAGTCTTCTCCTGGTCTTCCGTACGTCTTTGGTGATTATATATTTCACATGGTTTGTATATCTCTGTTAACCCCAATATGGCAAATTATCCAATCCTCATCCATTTCTATTTGGTGAACCATAAGTTTTTTAATGAATCTGTGATTGCCTTTCTCTGTGGAAATATCTTCATTAGTATCAATTTTTATGTAACTCCTAAAAGTGATATGATAGGATATGTGTCTTTTACTTTCTCACTTACTACAGGTGGTGTGATTACGTCTAGACTCATCTATGGTGCTGCAAATGGCATTGTTTCATTTTTTTCACTAGCGAATATTCCATCTATACATGGAGGAGTTCTTCTTTGTCCACCCATCTGTTGGTGGACTTTTTGGTTACCTCCATATCTTGGCTATTGTAATACTGTGCAATGCAGATTTGCCTGCCTGTGTCTTTCCAATTCTCTCTTCTTAGATTATAGGTCGAGGAGTGGGCCTGCTGGATCATATGGTAGCTCAATGTTTACCTTTTTAAGGCACCTCCATTCTGTTCTCATTTGTGGCCCTTTCCAAGTTACGTCCCCCTTGAAGTTGAGGGTATGCATTTCTCCACAACAGCTTCAGCATTTATTGTTTGTAGTTTTCTTGCTGATGGTTTTTCTGACAAGTGTGAGCTGATACCTCTTTTTGGTTGAATTCTCATGTGCCTCATAATCCGTTGAAACTGAGCTTTAAAGCATATCCTTTTTATTTTTCAAGCTGTGATTACCCCTTAGTTCTTCAAAGTATTCTCTTAAAGTATGTGTCACATTTTGAAATGTTTTGGCCATTACCTCCCTCAAGACATATTGAGGGCATGTTTCATTTACAGTCCTGCATTACTTCTTCCTATTAAATGACCATTAGCACAGGCCTTAAAGCTGTTTTTGCAGGTAACTGCCAGAGGGTGGCAGCCTTTCTATGTTCCCCACCCTGGTAACTAGGGAAATGCCCTTGCGGCCTGTGGTGTTACTCGGTTATAAATTAGAGTGGAGTGTGCCCGGACAAACCCACACAAGCTGATGTCTCTTTACTTTTGTTGGATTTTTAAATTTAATTTTTATTTTTTATTGGAATAATTTTCCACTGTGTACGTGGACCACTTCTACTTTGTGCATTCCTCGGTTGATGGACATTTTCATTGCTTCCAAGTGTTGGCTATGGAAAATATTGTTGGAGTGCAGGATTGCCAGCCTGTGACTTTTTTTTTTTTAATATTTATTTATTTATTTATTTATTTATTTATTTATTTATTTTTGGCTGTGTTGGATCTTCGTTTGTGCGCGAGGGCTTTCTGTAGTTGCGGCGAGCGGGTGCCACTCTTCATCGCGGTGCGTGGGTCTCTCACTATCGCGGCCTCTCTTGTTGCGGAGCACAGGCTCCATGCGCGCAGGCTCAGTGGTTGTGGTTCATGGGCCCAGTTGCTCCGCGGCATGTGGGATCTTCCCAGACCGGGGCTCGAACCCATGTGCCCTGCATTGGCAGGCAGACTCTCAACCACTGCACCACCAGGGAAGCCCCAAGCCTGTGACTTTTTGATTCTCATTTTCTCAGGTGATAGGCCCAGCAGTGGGTGTGATTGATTGACTGGTAGCACCATGTTACCCTTATCAAAGCACCTTCTTTGTGTTTTCATTAGTGGCTCTTACCACATCCCCCTTAGAATCGAGGGTACGCATTTCTCCACAATCGCTTCAACATTTATTGTTTTCAGCATTTATGCTAATGGCCCTTCTGGCTGGTGTGAGCTGATAGGTTTTTGTACTTTGGGTTTTCATGTCTTTGAAAATTCATAAAACTCATCATTTTCCTCTGCCGTTTTCTTTTCTGCTAAAAAAAGGGAACAGTTGGGAGTACAATATAATTCTTGAAATTGTCTTCTTGGAAGCTTGCCCTCTGTTAAATTTTTTGGTCGATTTCCAGCCCAGAATTTTTTTAGAGAGCAGGTCTCATTTCCCGAACTGCAAGTGTGGTGCATATTTAGTGACCTTTAGTAATGGGTTAAAAGCTGCTGTTGTGGGAAGTGGCCTCAAGCAGGCAGCATTCCTCCATTCCCAAATCTGGGTACTAGGGCAGCAGAGCCTTTCTGGAAGTCGTGTTCCTAGGTTGTAAATTATATTGGAATGTGCATGGAGAAACCCCCATAAGTTTATGTCTCATTATTTCTTCTTGGTTTTAAAAATTTTTTTAATTGGGGTAAAGCTTAGAATATTGTTTGTCCGAGGTGTACACAATCTGGTTCATTTGTACATTATATATGTCTATTCAAGTACAGATCCCCTTCCCATGTAAAATGTTACAGAGGGTTCCGCACACCTCCCTTCTATATGGTAGGTCTTTTTGAGATATGTATATAATATGTGTTTGTATACATATAGTAACACTAACCTTAATTTATCCACTCCCCCCACCTTTCCTTTTAGATGAGCATAGTTTGTTTTCTAAATCTGTGAGTGTCTTTCTCTTTGGAAATATGTTCATTTGTGTCAGTTATTAGATAACGCCTGTAAGTGATATCATAGAATATAGGTCTTTTGCTTTCGGACTTACCTCTTGTTTCGTGATTATCTCCAGACTCATTTGTGGTGCCTCAAAAAACAATGGTTCATTGTTTTCCATGGCTAATATTCCATTGTGTACATGGACCACTTCTTCTTTATCTATTCACCTGTTGTTGGACATTTTGATTCCTTCACTGTCTTGGCTATTGTGAAGAAGGCTGCACTGAAGCTTTTGCGGCCTGTGTCTTCTCGATTCTTGTCTTCTCCGGTGAGAGGTCCAATGGTGCGCCCGCTGCATTGAATGGTACCTCCATTTTTACTTTTAAACACAGTTCCTTTCTGTTCTCATTATTGGCCGTTACCCCTTTACGTCTCACCAGCAGGTAGAGGGTACACAGTTCTCTAAAACCCCGTCAGCACTTATTGTTTGTAGACTTTTTGCTGATGGTCAGTCGACTGGTGTAAGTTGAAACTTTTTGTAGATTAGATTTCATGGGTCTAACACTCCCTGAGGTTGAGCTTTTATCCATTTTCCTTTTTTTTAAAAGAGCGTGAGTAAAACGTTAATATTCATACTCTCTTCTGGAAACATTTGCCTGTTTTGAAATTTTTGTCCATTCCCTACTTCAGCACAATTTTTTAGGGCAGGTGTCCTTTACAGCCCTGAGTCCTTGTGAATGTTAAGTGACCATTAGCTGTGAGTTTAAAGCTGCTCTTGCAGGAAACGGCCACAAGGTGGCATCATTTCTCCTTTACCAAATTTGGTAAGTGGGGAAACAGAGCCTTAATGGAAGTGGTGTTCTAGGTTGTAAATTAGAATGGAATGTGCGAGGAAAACGCCCTTTATGTTTATGTCTCATTACTTGTTGTTCATATTTATAATTTACTTTTTATTTTTTATCCAAGCAAATTTGATTACAATGGTTTGTTTGTTCTAGGTGGGCAAATGTGGTTCTTTCACACATATACGTGTATCTATTCTTCCTCGCATCCTTTTCCCATATAGGTTATGACACAATGTTGAGTAGTCTTCTCCTGGTCTTCCGTACGTCTTTGGTGATTATATATTTCACATGGTTTGTATATCTCTGTTAACCCCAATATGGCAAATTATCCAATCCTCATCCATTTCTATTTGGTGAACCATAAGTTTTTTAATGAATCTGTGATTGCCTTTCTCTGTGGAAATATCTTCATTACTATCAATTTTTATGTAACTCCTAAAAGTGATATGATAGGATATGTGTCTTTTACTTTCTCACTTACTACAGGTGGTGTGATTACGTCTAGACTCATCTATGGTGCTGCAAATGGCATTGTTTCATTTTTTTCACTAGCGAATATTCCATCTATACATGGAGGAGTTCTTCTTTGTCCACCCATCTGTTGGTGGACTTTTTGGTTACCTCCATATCTTGGCTATTGTAATACTGTGCAATGCAGATTTGCCTGCCTGTGTCTTTCCAATTCTCTCTTCTTAGATTATAGGTCGAGGAGTGGGCCTGCTGGATCATATGGTAGCTCAATGTTTACCTTTTTAAGGCACCTCCATTCTGTTCTCATTTGTGGCCCTTTCCAAGTTACGTCCCCCTTGAAGTTGAGGGTATGCATTTCTCCACAACAGCTTCAGCATTTATTGTTTGTAGTTTTCTTGCTGATGGTTTTTCTGACAAGTGTGAGCTGATACCTCTTTTTGGTTGAATTCTCATGTGCCTCATAATCCGTTGAAACTGAGCTTTAAAGCATATCCTTTTTATTTTTCAAGCTGTGATTACCCCTTAGTTCTTCAAAGTATTCTCTTAAAGTATGTGTCACATTTTGAAATGTTTTGGCCATTACCTCCCTCAAGACATATTGAGGGCATGTTTCATTTACAGTCCTGCATTACTTCTTCCTATTAAATGACCATTAGCACAGGCCTTAAAGCTGTTTTTGCAGGTAACTGCCAGAGGGTGGCAGCCTTTCTATGTTCCCCACCCTGGTAACTAGGGAAATGCCCTTGCGGCCTGTGGTGTTACTCGGTTATAAATTAGAGTGGAGTGTGCCCGGACAAACCCACACAAGCTGATGTCTCTTTACTTTTGTTGGATTTTTAAATTTAATTTTTATTTTTTATTGGAATAATTTTCCACTGTGTACGTGGACCACTTCTACTTTGTGCATTCCTCGGTTGATGGACATTTTCATTGCTTCCAAGTGTTGGCTATGGAAAATATTGTTGGAGTGCAGGATTGCTAGCCTGTGACTTTTTTTTTTAATATTTATTTATTTATTTATTTATTTATTTATTTATTTATTTATTTTTGGCTGTGTTGGATCTTCGTTTGTGCGCGAGGGCTTTCTGTAGTTGCGGCGAGCGGGGGCCACTCTTCATCGCGGTGCATGGGTCTCTCACTATCGCGGCCTCTCTTGTTGCGGAGCACAGGCTCCATGCGCGCAGGCTCAGTGGTTGTGGCTCACGGGCCCAGTTGCTCCGCGGCATGTGGGATCTTCCCAGACCGGGGCTCGAACCCGTGTGCCCTGCATTGGCAGGCAGACTCTCAACCACTGCACCACCAGGGAAGCCCCAAGCCTGTGACTTTTTGATTCTCATTTTCTCAGGTGATAGGCCCAGCAGTGGATGTGATTGATTGACTGGTAGCACCGTGTTACCCTTATCAAAGCACCTTCTTTGTGTTTTCATTAGTGGCTCTTACCACGTCCCCCTTAGAATCGAGGGTACGCATTTCTCCACAATCGCTTCAGCATTTATTGTTTGCAGCATTTATGCTAATGGCCCTTCTGGCTGGTGTGAGCTGATAGGTTTTTGTACTTTGGGTTTTCATGTCTTTGAAAATTCATAAAACTCATCATTTTTCTCTGCCGTTTTCTTTTCTGCTAAAAAAAGGAAACAGTTGGGAGTACAATATAATTCTTGAAATTGTCTTCTTGGAAGCTTGCCCTCTGTTAAATTTTTTGGTCGATTTTCCAGCCCAGAATTTTTTTAGAGAGCAGGTCTCATTTCCCGAACTGCAAGTGTGGTGCATATTTAGTGACCTTTAGTAATGGGTTAAAAGCTGCTGTTGTGGGAAGTGGCCTCAAGCAGGCAGCATTCCTCCATTCCCAAATCTGGGTACTAGGGCAGCAGAGCCTTTCTGGAAGTCGTGTTCTTGGGTTGTAAATTTTATTGGAATGTGCATGGAGAAACCCCCATAAGTTTATGTCTCATTATTTCTTCTTGGTTTTAAAATTTTTTTTAATTGGAGTAAAGCTTAGAATATTGTTTGTCCGAGGTGTACACAATCTGGTTCATTTGTACATTATATATGTCTATTCAAGTACAGATCCCCTTCCCATGTCAAATATTACAGAGGGTTCAGCACACCTCCCTTCTATATGGTAGGTCTTTTTGAGATATGTATATAATATGTGTTTGTATACATATAGTAACACAAACCTTAATTTATCCACTCCCCCCACCTTTCCTTTTAGATGAGCATAGTTTGTTTTCTAAATCTGTGAGTGTCTTTCTCTTTGGAAATATGTTCATTTGTGTCAGTTATTAGATAACGCCTGTAAGTGATATCATAGAATATAGGTCTTTTGCTTTCAGACTTACCTCATGTTTCGTGATTATCTCCAGACTCATTTGTGGTGCCTCAAAGAACAATGGTTCATTGTTTTCCATGGCTAATATTCCATTGTGTACATGGACCACTTCTTCTTTATCTATTCACCTATTGTTGGACATTTTGATTCCTTCACTGTCTTGGCTATTGTGAATAAGGCTGCACTGAAGCTTTTGCGGCCTGTGTCTTCTCGATTCTTGTCTTCTCCGGTGAGAGGTCCAATGGTGCGCCTGCTGGATTGAATGGTACCTCCATTTTTACTTTTAAACACAGCTCCTTTCTGTTCTCATTATTGGCCGTTACCCCTTTACGTCTCACCAGCAGGTAGAGGGTACACAGTTCTCTAAAACCCCGTCAGCATTTATTGTTTGTAGACTTTTTGCTGATGATCAGTCGACTGGTGTAAGTTGAAACTTTTTGTAGATTAGATTTCATGGGTCTAACACTCCCTGAGGTTGAGCTTTTATCCATTTTCCTTTTCTTTAAAAGAGCGTGAGTAAAACGTTAATATTCATACTCTCTTCTGGAAACATTTGCCTGTTTTGAAATTTTTGTCCATTCCCTACTTCAGCACAATTTTTTAGGGCAGGTGTCCTTTACAGCCCTGAGTCCTTGTGAATGTTAAGTGACCATTAGCTGTGAGTTTCAAGCTGCTCTTGCAGGAAACGGCCACAAGGTGGCATCATTTCTCCTTTACCAAATTTGGTAAGTGGGGAAACAGAGCCTTAATGGAAGTGGTGTTCTAGGTTGTAAATTAGAATGGAATGTGCGAGGAAAACGCCCTTTATGTTTATGTCTCATTACTTGTTGTTCATATTTATAATTTACTTTTTATTTTTTATGCAAGCAAATTTGATTACAATGGTTTGTTTGTTCTAGGTGGGCAAATGTGGTTCTTTCACACATATACGTGTATCTATTCTTCCTCGCATCCTTTTCCCATATAGGTTATGACACAATGTTGAGTAGTCTTCTCCTGGTCTTCCGTACGTCTTTGGTGATTATATATTTCACATGGTTTGTATATCTCTGTTAACCCCAATATGGTAAATTATCCAATCCTCATCCATTTCTATTTGGTGAACCATAAGTTTTTTAATGAATCTGTGATTGCCTTTCTCTGTGGAAATATCTTCATTAGTATCAATTTTTATGTAACTCCTAAAAGTGATATGATAGGATATGTGTCTTTTACTTTCTCACTTACTACAGGTGGTGTGATTACGTCTAGACTCATCTATGGTGCTGCAAATGGCATTGTTTCATTTTTTTCACTAGCGAATATTCCATCTATACATGGAGGAGTTCTTCTTTGTCCACCCATCTGTTGGTGGACTTTTTGGTTACCTCCATATCTTGGCTATTGTAATACTGTGCAATGCAGATTTGCCTGCCTGTGTCTTTCCAATTCTCTCTTCTTAGATTATAGGTCGAGGAGTGGGCCTGCTGGATCATATGGTAGCTCAATGTTTACCTTTTTAAGGCACCTCCATTCTGTTCTCATTTGTGGCCCTTTCCAAGTTACGTCCCCCTTGAAGTTGAGGGTATGCATTTCTCCACAACAGCTTCAGCATTTATTGTTTGTAGTTTTCTTGCTGATGGTTTTTCTGACAAGTGTGAGCTGATACCTCTTTTTGGTTGAATTCTCATGTGCCTCATAATCCGTTGAAACTGAGCTTTAAAGCATATCCTTTTTATTTTTCAAGCTGTGATTACCCCTTAGTTCTTCAAAGTATTCTCTTAAAGTATGTGTCACATTTTGAAATGTTTTGGCCATTACCTCCCTCAAGACATATTGAGGGCATGTTTCATTTACAGTCCTGCATTACTTCTTCCTATTAAATGACCATTAGCACAGGCCTTAAAGCTGTTTTTGCAGGTAACTGCCAGAGGGTGGCAGCCTTTCTATGTTCCCCACCCTGGTAACTAGGGAAATGCCCTTGCGGCCTGTGGTGTTACTCGGTTATAAATTAGAGTGGAGTGTGCCCGGACAAACCCACACAAGCTGATGTCTCTTTACTTTTGTTGGATTTTTAAATTTAATTTTTATTTTTTATTGGAATAATTTTCCACTGTGTACGTGGACCACTTCTACTTTGTGCATTCCTCGGTTGATGGACATTTTCATTGCTTCCAAGTGTTGGCTATGGAAAATATTGTTGGAGTGCAGGATTGCCAGCCTGTGACTTTTTTTTTTTAATATTTATTTATTTATTTATTTATTTATTTATTTATTTATTTATTTTTGGCTGTGTTGGATCTTCGTTTGTGCGCGAGGGCTTTCTGTAGTTGCGGCGAGCGGGTGCCACTCTTCATCGCGGTGCGTGGGTCTCTCACTATCGCGGCCTCTCTTGTTGCGGAGCACAGGCTCCATGCGCGCAGGCTCAGTGGTTGTGGTTCATGGGCCCAGGTGCTCCGCGGCATGTGGGATCTTCCCAGACCGGGGCTCGAACCCGTGTGCCCTGCATTGGCAGGCAGACTCTCAACCACTGCACCACCAGGGAAGCCCCAAGCCTGTGACTTTTTGATTCTCATTTTCTCAGGTGATAGGCCCAGCAGTGGGTGTGATTGATTGACTGGTAGCACCATGTTACCCTTATCAAAGCACCTTCTTTGTGTTTTCATTAGTGGCTCTTACCACATCCCCCTTAGAATCGAGGGTACGCATTTCTCCACAATCGCTTCAGCATTTATTGTTTTCAGCATTTATGCTAATGGCCCTTCTGGCTGGTGTGAGCTGATAGGTTTTTGTACTTTGGGTTTTCATGTCTTTGAAAATTCATAAAACTCATCATTTTCCTCTGCCGTTTTCTTTTCTGCTAAAAAAAGGGAACAGTTGGGAGTACAATATAATTCTTGAAATTGTCTTCTTGGAAGCTTGCCCTCTGTTAAATTTTTTGGTCGATTTCCAGCCCAGAATTTTTTTAGAGAGCAGGTCTCATTTCCCGAACTGCAAGTGTGGTGCATATTTAGTGACCTTTAGTAATGGGTTAAAAGCTGCTGTTGTGGGAAGTGGCCTCAAGCAGGCAGCATTCCTCCATTCCCAAATCTGGGTACTAGGGCAGCAGAGCCTTTCTGGAAGTCGTGTTCCTAGGTTGTAAATTATATTGGAATGTGCATGGAGAAACCCCCATAAGTTTATGTCTCATTATTTCTTCTTGGTTTTAAAAATTTTTTTAATTGGGGTAAAGCTTAGAATATTGTTTGTCCGAGGTGTACACAATCTGGTTCATTTGTACATTATATATGTCTATTCAAGTACAGATCCCCTTCCCATGTAAAATGTTACAGAGGGTTCCGCACACCTCCCTTCTATATGGTAGGTCTTTTTGAGATATGTATATAATATGTGTTTGTATACATATAGTAACACTAACCTTAATTTATCCACTCCCCCCACCTTTCCTTTTAGATGAGCATAGTTTGTTTTCTGAATCTGTGAGTGTCTTTCTCTTTGGAAATATGTTCATTTGTGTCAGTTATTAGATATCGCCTGTAAGTGATATCATAGATTATAGGTCTTTTGCTTTCGGACTTACCTCTTGTTTCGTGATTATCTCCAGACTCATTTGTGGTGCCTCAAAAAACAATGGTTCATTGTTTTCCATGGCTAATATTCCATTGTGTACATGGACCACTTCTTCTTTATCTATTCACCTGTTGTTGGACATTTTGATTCCTTCACTGTCTTGGCTATTGTGAAGAAGGCTGCACTGAAGCTTTTGCGGCCTGTGTCTTCTCGATTCTTGTCTTCTCCGGTGAGAGGTCCAATGGTGCGCCCGCTGCATTGAATGGTACCTCCATTTTTACTTTTAAACACAGTTCCTTTCTGTTCTCATTATTGGCCGTTACCCCTTTACGTCTCACCAGCAGGTAGAGGGTACACAGTTCTCTAAAACCCCGTCAGCACTTATTGTTTGTAGACTTTTTGCTGATGGTCAGTCGACTGGTGTAAGTTGAAACTTTTTGTAGATTAGATTTCATGGGTCTAACACTCCCTGAGGTTGAGCTTTTATCCATTTTCCTTTTTTTTAAAAGAGCGTGAGTAAAACGTTAATATTCATACTCTCTTCTGGAAACATTTGCCTGTTTTGAAATTTTTGTCCATTCCCTACTTCAGCACAATTTTTTAGGGCAGGTGTCCTTTACAGCCCTGAGTCCTTGTGAATGTTAAGTGACCATTAGCTGTGAGTTTAAAGCTGCTCTTGCAGGAAACGGCCACAAGGTGGCATCATTTCTCCTTTACCAAATTTGGTAAGTGGGGAAACAGAGCCTTAATGGAAGTGGTGTTCTAGGTTGTAAATTAGAATGGAATGTGCGAGGAAAACGCCCTTTATGTTTATGTCTCATTACTTGTTGTTCATATTTATAATTTACTTTTTATTTTTTATCCAAGCAAATTTGATTACAATGGTTTGTTTGTTCTAGGTGGGCAAATGTGGTTCTTTCACACATATACGTGTATCTATTCTTCCTCGCATCCTTTTCCCATATAGGTTATGACACAATGTTGAGTAGTCTTCTCCTGGTCTTCCGTACGTCTTTGGTGATTATATATTTCACATGGTTTGTATATCTCTGTTAACCCCAATATGGTAAATTATCCAATCCTCATCCATTTCTATTTGGTGAACCATAAGTTTTTTAATGAATCTGTGATTGCCTTTCTCTGTGGAAATATCTTCATTAGTATCAATTTTTATGTAACTCCTAAAAGTGATATGATAGGATATGTGTCTTTTACTTTCTCACTTACTACAGGTGGTGTGATTACGTCTAGACTCATCTATGGTGCTGCAAATGGCATTGTTTCATTTTTTTCACTAGCGAATATTCCATCTATACATGGAGGAGTTCTTCTTTGTCCACCCATCTGTTGGTGGACTTTTTGGTTACCTCCATATCTTGGCTATTGTAATACTGTGCAATGCAGATTTGCCTGCCTGTGTCTTTCCAATTCTCTCTTCTTAGATTATAGGTCGAGGAGTGGGCCTGCTGGATCATATGGTAGCTCAATGTTTACCTTTTTAAGGCACCTCCATTCTGTTCTCATTTGTGGCCCTTTCCAAGTTACGTCCCCCTTGAAGTTGAGGGTATGCATTTCTCCACAACAGCTTCAGCATTTATTGTTTGTAGTTTTCTTGCTGATGGTTTTTCTGACAAGTGTGAGCTGATACCTCTTTTTGGTTGAATTCGCATGTGCCTCATAATCCGTTGAAACAGAGCTTTAAGGCATATCCTTTTTATTTTTCAAGCTGTGATTACCCCTTATTTCTTCAAAGTGTTCTCTTAAAGTATGTGTCACATTTTGAAATGTTTTGGCCATTACCTCCCTCAAGACATATTGAGGGCATGTTTCATTTACAGTCCTGCATTACTTCTTCCTATGAAATGACCATTAGCACAGGCCTTAAAGCTGTTTTTGCAGGTAACTCCCAGAGGGTGGCAGCCTTTCTATGTTCCCCACCCTGGTAACTAGGGAAATGCCCTTGCGGCCTGTGGTGTTTCTCAGTTATAAATTAGAGTGGAGTGTGCCCGGACAAACCAACACAAGCTGATGTGTCTTTACTTTTGTTCAATTTTTAAATTTAATTTTTATTTTTTATTGGAGTAATTTTCCACTGTGTACTTGGACCACTTCTACTTTGTGCATTCCTCAGTTGATGGACATTTTCATTGCTTCCAAGTGTTGGCTATGGTAAATATTGTTGGAGTGCAGGATTGCTAGCCTGTGACTTTTTTTTAAATATTTATTTATTTATTTATTTATTTATTTATTTATTTTTGGCTGTGTTGGATCTTCGTTTGTGCGTGAGGGCTTTCTGTAGTTGCGGCGAGCGGGGGCCACTCTTCATCGCGGTGCGTGGGTCTCTCACTATCGCGGCCTCTCTTGTTGCGGAGCACAGGCTCCATGCGCGCAGGCTCAGTGGTTGTGGCTCACGGGCCCAGTTGCTCCGCGGCATGTGGGATCTTCCCAGACCGGGGCTCGAACCCGTGTGCCCTGCATTGGCAGGCAGACTCTCAACCACTGCACCACCAGGGAAGCCCCAAGCCTGTGACTTTTTGATTCTCATTTTCTCAGGTGATAGGCCCAGCAGTGGGTGTGATTGATTGACTGGTAGCACCATGTTACCCTTATCAAAGCACCTTCTTTGTGTTTTCATTAGTGGCTCTTACCACATCCCCCTTAGAATCGAGGGTACGCATTTCTCCACAATCGCTTCAGCATTTATTGTTTTCAGCATTTATGCTAATGGCCCTTCTGGCTGGTGTGAGCTGATAGGTTTTTGTACTTTGGGTTTTCATGTCTTTGAAAATTCATAAAACTCATCATTTTCCTCTGCCGTTTTCTTTTCTGCTAAAAAAAGGGAACAGTTGGGAGTACAATATAATTCTTGAAATTGTCTTCTTGGAAGCTTGCCCTCTGTTAAATTTTTTGGTCGATTTCCAGCCCAGAATTTTTTTAGAGAGCAGGTCTCATTTCCCGAACTGCAAGTGTGGTGCATATTTAGTGACCTTTAGTAATGGGTTAAAAGCTGCTGTTGTGGGAAGTGGCCTCAAGCAGGCAGCATTCCTCCATTCCCAAATCTGGGTACTAGGGCAGCAGAGCCTTTCTGGAAGTCGTGTTCCTAGGTTGTAAATTATATTGGAATGTGCATGGAGAAACCCCCATAAGTTTATGTCTCATTATTTCTTCTTGGTTTTAAAAATTTTTTTAATTGGGGTAAAGCTTAGAATATTGTTTGTCCGAGGTGTACACAATCTGGTTCATTTGTACATTATATATGTCTATTCAAGTACAGATCCCCTTCCCATGTAAAATGTTACAGAGGGTTCCGCACACCTCCCTTCTATATGGTAGGTCTTTTTGAGATATGTATATAATATGTGTTTGTATACATATAGTAACACTAACCTTAATTTATCCACTCCCCCCACCTTTCCTTTTAGATGAGCATAGTTTGTTTTCTGAATCTGTGAGTGTCTTTCTCTTTGGAAATATGTTCATTTGTGTCAGTTATTAGATATCGCCTGTAAGTGATATCATAGATTATAGGTCTTTTGCTTTCGGACTTACCTCTTGTTTCGTGATTATCTCCAGACTCATTTGTGGTGCCTCAAAAAACAATGGTTCATTGTTTTCCATGGCTAATATTCCATTGTGTACATGGACCACTTCTTCTTTATCTATTCACCTGTTGTTGGACATTTTGATTCCTTCACTGTCTTGGCTATTGTGAAGAAGGCTGCACTGAAGCTTTTGCGGCCTGTGTCTTCTCGATTCTTGTCTTCTCCGGTGAGAGGTCCAATGGTGCGCCCGCTGCATTGAATGGTACCTCCATTTTTACTTTTAAACACAGTTCCTTTCTGTTCTCATTATTGGCCGTTACCCCTTTACGTCTCACCAGCAGGTAGAGGGTACACAGTTCTCTAAAACCCCGTCAGCACTTATTGTTTGTAGACTTTTTGCTGATGGTCAGTCGACTGGTGTAAGTTGAAACTTTTTGTAGATTAGATTTCATGGGTCTAACACTCCCTGAGGTTGAGCTTTTATCCATTTTCCTTTTTTTTAAAAGAGCGTGAGTAAAACGTTAATATTCATACTCTCTTCTGGAAACATTTGCCTGTTTTGAAATTTTTGTCCATTCCCTACTTCAGCACAATTTTTTAGGGCAGGTGTCCTTTACAGCCCTGAGTCCTTGTGAATGTTAAGTGACCATTAGCTGTGAGTTTAAAGCTGCTCTTGCAGGAAACGGCCACAAGGTGGCATCATTTCTCCTTTACCAAATTTGGTAAGTGGGGAAACAGAGCCTTAATGGAAGTGGTGTTCTAGGTTGTAAATTAGAATGGAATGTGCGAGGAAAACGCCCTTTATGTTTATGTCTCATTACTTGTTGTTCATATTTATAATTTACTTTTTATTTTTTATCCAAGCAAATTTGATTACAATGGTTTGTTTGTTCTAGGTGGGCAAATGTGGTTCTTTCACACATATACGTGTATCTATTCTTCCTCGCATCCTTTTCCCATATAGGTTATGACACAATGTTGAGTAGTCTTCTCCTGGTCTTCCGTACGTCTTTGGTGATTATATATTTCACATGGTTTGTATATCTCTGTTAACCCCAATATGGTAAATTATCCAATCCTCATCCATTTCTATTTGGTGAACCATAAGTTTTTTAATGAATCTGTGATTGCCTTTCTCTGTGGAAATATCTTCATTAGTATCAATTTTTATGTAACTCCTAAAAGTGATATGATAGGATATGTGTCTTTTACTTTCTCACTTACTACAGGTGGTGTGATTACGTCTAGACTCATCTATGGTGCTGCAAATGGCATTGTTTCATTTTTTTCACTAGCGAATATTCCATCTATACATGGAGGAGTTCTTCTTTGTCCACCCATCTGTTGGTGGACTTTTTGGTTACCTCCATATCTTGGCTATTGTAATACTGTGCAATGCAGATTTGCCTGCCTGTGTCTTTCCAATTCTCTCTTCTTAGATTATAGGTCGAGGAGTGGGCCTGCTGGATCATATGGTAGCTCAATGTTTACCTTTTTAAGGCACCTCCATTCTGTTCTCATTTGTGGCCCTTTCCAAGTTACGTCCCCCTTGAAGTTGAGGGTATGCATTTCTCCACAACAGCTTCAGCATTTATTGTTTGTAGTTTTCTTGCTGATGGTTTTTCTGACAAGTGTGAGCTGATACCCCTTTGAGGTTGAATTCGCATGTGCCTCATAATCCATTGAAACTGAGCTTTAAGGCATATCCTTTTTATTTTTCAAGCTGTGATTACCCCTTAGTTCTTCAAAGTGTTCTCTTAAAGTATGTGTCAAATTTTGAAATGTTTTGGCCATTACCTCCCTCAAGACATATTGAGGGCATGTTTCATTTACAGTCCTGCATTACTTCTTCCTATGAAATGACCATTAGCACAGGCCTTAAAGCTGTTTTTGCTGGTAACTGCCAGAGGGTGGCAGCCTTTCTATGTTCCCCACCCTGGTAACTAGGGAAATGCCCTTGCGGCCTGTGGTGTTTCTCGGTTATAAATTAGAGTGGAGTGTGCCCGGAGAAACCCACAGAAACTGATGTCTCTTTACTTTTGTTGGATTTTTAAATTTAATTTTTATTTTTTATTGGAGTAATCTTCCACTGTGTATGTGGACCACTTCTACTTTGTGCATTCCTCGGTTGATGGACATTTTCATTGCTTCCAAGTGTTGGCTATGGTAAATATTGTTGGAGTGCAGGATTGCCAGCCTGTGACTTTTTTTTTTTTAATATTTATTTATTTATTTATTTATTTATTTATTTATTTATTTATTTATTTATTTATTTTTGGCTGTGTTGGATCTTCGTTTGTGCGCGAGGGCTTTCTGTAGTTGCGGCGAGCGGGTGCCACTCTTCATCGCGGTGCGTGGGTCTCTCACTATCGCGGCCTCTCTTGTTGCGGAGCACAGGCTCCATGCGCGCAGGCTCAGTGGTTGTGGTTCATGGGCCCAGTTGCTCCGCGGCATGTGGGATCTTCCCAGACCGGGGCTCGAACCCGTGTGCCCTGCATTGGCAGGCAGACTCTCAACCACTGCACCACCAGGGAAGCCCCAAGCCTGTGACTTTTTGATTCTGATTTTCTCAGGTGATAGGCCCAGCAGTGGGTGTGATTGATTGACTGGTAGCACCATGTTACCCTTATCAAAGCACCTTCTTTGTGTTTTCATTAGTGGCTCTTACCACATCCCCCTTAGAATCGAGGGTACGCATTTCTCCACAATCGCTTCAGCATTTATTGTTTTCAGCATTTATGCTAATGGCCCTTCTGGCTGGTGTGAGCTGATAGGTTTTTGTACTTTGGGTTTTCATGTCTTTGAAAATTCATAAAACTCATCATTTTCCTCTGCCGTTTTCTTTTCTGCTAAAAAAAGGGAACAGTTGGGAGTACAATATAATTCTTGAAATTGTCTTCTTGGAAGCTTGCCCTCTGTTAAATTTTTTGGTCGATTTCCAGCCCAGAATTTTTTTAGAGAGCAGGTCTCATTTCCCGAACTGCAAGTGTGGTGCATATTTAGTGACCTTTAGTAATGGGTTAAAAGCTGCTGTTGTGGGAAGTGGCCTCAAGCAGGCAGCATTCCTCCATTCCCAAATCTGGGTACTAGGGCAGCAGAGCCTTTCTGGAAGTCGTGTTCGTAGGTTGTAAATTATATTGGAATGTGCATGGAGAAACCCCCATAAGTTTATGTCTCATTATTTCTTCTTGGTTTTAAAAATTTTTTTAATTGGGGTAAAGCTTAGAATATTGTTTGTCCGAGGTGTACACAATCTGGTTCATTTGTACATTATATATGTCTATTCAAGTACAGATCCCCTTCCCATGTAAAATGTTACAGAGGGTTCCGCACACCTCCCTTCTATATGGTAGGTCTTTTTGAGATATGTATATAATATGTGTTTGTATACATATAGTAACACTAACCTTAATTTATCCACTCCCCCCACCTTTCCTTTTAGATGAGCATAGTTTGTTTTCTAAATCTGTGAGTGTCTTTCTCTTTGGAAATATGTTCATTTGTGTCAGTTATTAGATATCGCCTGTAAGTGATATCATAGAATATAGGTCTTTTGCTTTCGGACTTACCTCTTGTTTCGTGATTATCTCCAGACTCATTTGTGGTGCCTCAAAAAACAATGGTTCATTGTTTTCCATGGCTAATATTCCATTGTGTACATGGACCACTTCTTCTTTATCTATTCACCTGTTGTTGGACATTTTGATTCCTTCACTGTCTTGGCTATTGTGAAGAAGGCTGCACTGAAGCTTTTGCGGCCTGTGTCTGCTCGATTCTTGTCTTCTCCGGTGAGAGGTCCAATGGTGCGCCCGCTGCATTGAATGGTACCTCCATTTTTACTTTTAAACACAGTTCCTTTCTGTTCTCATTATTGGCCGTTACCCCTTTACGTCTCACCAGCAGGTAGAGGGTACACAGTTCTCTAAAACCCCGTCAGCACTTATTGTTTGTAGACTTTTTGCTGATGGTCAGTCGACTGGTGTAAGTTGAAACTTTTTGTAGATTAGATTTCATGGGTCTAACACTCCCTGAGGTTGAGCTTTTATCCATTTTCCTTTTTTTTAAAAGAGCGTGAGTAAAACGTTAATATTCATACTCTCTTCTGGAAACATTTGCCTGTTTTGAAATTTTTGTCCATTCCCTACTTCAGCACAATTTTTTAGGGCAGGTGTCCTTTACAGCCCTGAGTCCTTGTGAATGTTAAGTGACCATTAGCTGTGAGTTTAAAGCTGCTCTTGCAGGAAACGGCCACAAGGTGGCATCATTTCTCCTTTACCAAATTTGGTAAGTGGGGAAACAGAGCCTTAATGGAAGTGGTGTTCTAGGTTGTAAATTAGAATGGAATGTGCGAGGAAAACGCCCTTTATGTTTATGTCTCATTACTTGTTGTTCATATTTATAATTTACTTTTTATTTTTTATCCAAGCAAATTTGATTACAATGGTTTGTTTGTTCTAGGTGGGCAAATGTGGTTCTTTCACACATATACGTGTATCTATTCTTCCTCGCATCCTTTTCCCATATAGGTTATGACACAATGTTGAGTAGTCTTCTCCTGGTCTTCCGTACGTCTTTGGTGATTATATATTTCACATGGTTTGTATATCTCTGTTAACCCCAATATGGTAAATTATCCAATCCTCATCCATTTCTATTTGGTGAACCATAAGTTTTTTAATGAATCTGTGATTGCCTTTCTCTGTGGAAATATCTTCATTAGTATCAATTTTTATGTAACTCCTAAAAGTGATATGATAGGATATGTGTCTTTTACTTTCTCACTTACTACAGGTGGTGTGATTACGTCTAGACTCATCTATGGTGCTGCAAATGGCATTGTTTCATTTTTTTCACTAGCGAATATTCCATCTATACATGGAGGAGTTCTTCTTTGTCCACCCATCTGTTGGTGGACTTTTTGGTTACCTCCATATCTTGGCTATTGTAATACTGTGCAATGCAGATTTGCCTGCCTGTGTCTTTCCAATTCTCTCTTCTTAGATTATAGGTCGAGGAGTGGGCCTGCTGGATCATATGGTAGCTCAATGTTTACCTTTTTAAGGCACCTCCATTCTGTTCTCATTTGTGGCCCTTTCCAAGTTACGTCCCCCTTGAAGTTGAGGGTATGCATTTCTCCACAACAGCTTCAGCATTTATTGTTTGTAGTTTTCTTGCTGATGGTTTTTCTGACAAGTGTGAGCTGATACCTCTTTTTGGTTGAATTCTCATGTGCCTCATAATCCGTTGAAACTGAGCTTTAAAGCATATCCTTTTTATTTTTCAAGCTGTGATTACCCCTTAGTTCTTCAAAGTATTCTCTTAAAGTATGTGTCACATTTTGAAATGTTTTGGCCATTACCTCCCTCAAGACATATTGAGGGCATGTTTCATTTACAGTCCTGCATTACTTCTTCCTATTAAATGACCATTAGCACAGGCCTTAAAGCTGTTTTTGCAGGTAACTGCCAGAGGGTGGCAGCCTTTCTATGTTCCCCACCCTGGTAACTAGGGAAATGCCCTTGCGGCCTGTGGTGTTACTCGGTTATAAATTAGAGTGGAGTGTGCCCGGACAAACCCACACAAGCTGATGTCTCTTTACTTTTGTTGGATTTTTAAATTTAATTTTTATTTTTTATTGGAATAATTTTCCACTGTGTACGTGGACCACTTCTACTTTGTGCATTCCTCGGTTGATGGACATTTTCATTGCTTCCAAGTGTTGGCTATGGAAAATATTGTTGGAGTGCAGGATTGCTAGCCTGTGACTTTTTTTTTTAATATTTATTTATTTATTTATTTATTTATTTATTTATTTTTGGCTGTGTTGGATCTTCGTTTGTGCGCGAGGGCTTTCTGTAGTTGCGGCGAGCGGGGCCACTCTTCATCGCGGTGCATGGGTCTCTCACTATCGCGGCCTCTCTTGTTGCGGAGCACAGGCTCCATGCGCGCAGGCTCAGTGGTTGTGGCTCACGGGCCCAGTTGCTCCGCGGCATGTGGGATCTTCCCAGACCGGGGCTCGAACCCGTGTGCCCTGCATTGGCAGGCAGACTCTCAACCACTGCACCACCAGGGAAGCCCCAAGCCTGTGACTTTTTGATTCTCATTTTCTCAGGTGATAGGCCCAGCAGTGGATGTGATTGATTGACTGGTAGCACCGTGTTACCCTTATCAAAGCACCTTCTTTGTGTTTTCATTAGTGGCTCTTACCACGTCCCCCTTAGAATCGAGGGTACGCATTTCTCCACAATCGCTTCAGCATTTATTGTTTGCAGCATTTATGCTAATGGCCCTTCTGGCTGGTGTGAGCTGATAGGTTTTTGTACTTTGGGTTTTCATGTCTTTGAAAATTCATAAAACTCATCATTTTTCTCTGCCGTTTTCTTTTCTGCTAAAAAAAGGAAACAGTTGGGAGTACAATATAATTCTTGAAATTGTCTTCTTGGAAGCTTGCCCTCTGTTAAATTTTTTGGTCGATTTTCCAGCCCAGAATTTTTTTAGAGAGCAGGTCTCATTTCCCGAACTGCAAGTGTGGTGCATATTTAGTGACCTTTAGTAATGGGTTAAAAGCTGCTGTTGTGGGAAGTGGCCTCAAGCAGGCAGCATTCCTCCATTCCCAAATCTGGGTACTAGGGCAGCAGAGCCTTTCTGGAAGTCGTGTTCTTGGGTTGTAAATTTTATTGGAATGTGCATGGAGAAAACCCCATAAGTTTATGTCTCATTATTTCTTCTTGGTTTTAAAATTTTTTTTAATTGGGGTAAAGCTTAGAATATTGTTTGTCCGAGGTGTACACAATCTGGTTCATTTGTACATTATATATGTCTATTCAAGTACAGATCCCCTTCCCATGTCAAATATTACAGAGGGTTCAGCACACCTCCCTTCTATATGGTAGGTCTTTTTGAGATATGTATATAATATGTGTTTGTATACATATAGTAACACTAACCTTAATTTATCCACTCCCCCCACCTTTCCTTTTAGATGAGCATAGTTTGTTTTCTAAATCTGTGAGTGTCTTTCTCTTTGGAAATATGTTCATTTGTGTCAGTTATTAGATATCGCCTGTAAGTGATATCATAGAATATAGGTCTTTTGCTTTCGGACTTACCTCTTGTTTCGTGATTATCTCCAGACTCATTTGTGGTGCCTCAAAAAACAATGGTTCATTGTTTTCCATGGCTAATATTCCATTGTGTACATGGACCACTTCTTCTTTATCTATTCACCTGTTGTTGGACATTTTGATTCCTTCACTGTCTTGGCTATTGTGAAGAAGGCTGCACTGAAGCTTTTGCGGCCTGTGTCTTCTCGATTCTTGTCTTCTCCGGTGAGAGGTCCAATGGTGCGCCCGCTGCATTGAATGGTACCTCCATTTTTACTTTTAAACACAGTTCCTTTCTGTTCTCATTATTGGCCGTTACCCCTTTACGTCTCACCAGCAGGTAGAGGGTACACAGTTCTCTAAAACCCCGTCAGCACTTATTGTTTGTAGACTTTTTGCTGATGGTCAGTCGACTGGTGTAAGTTGAAACTTTTTGTAGATTAGATTTCATGGGTCTAACACTCCCTGAGGTTGAGCTTTTATCCATTTTCCTTTTTTTTAAAAGAGCGTGAGTAAAACGTTAATATTCATACTCTCTTCTGGAAACATTTGCCTGTTTTGAAATTTTTGTCCATTCCCTACTTCAGCACAATTTTTTAGGGCAGGTGTCCTTTACAGCCCTGAGTCCTTGTGAATGTTAAGTGACCATTAGCTGTGAGTTTAAAGCTGCTCTTGCAGGAAACGGCCACAAGGTGGCATCATTTCTCCTTTACCAAATTTGGTAAGTGGGGAAACAGAGCCTTAATGGAAGTGGTGTTCTAGGTTGTAAATTAGAATGGAATGTGCGAGGAAAACGCCCTTTATGTTTATGTCTCATTACTTGTTGTTCATATTTATAATTTACTTTTTATTTTTTATCCAAGCAAATTTGATTACAATGGTTTGTTTGTTCTAGGTGGGCAAATGTGGTTCTTTCACACATATACGTGTATCTATTCTTCCTCGCATCCTTTTCCCATATAGGTTATGACACAATGTTGAGTAGTCTTCTCCTGGTCTTCCGTACGTCTTTGGTGATTATATATTTCACATGGTTTGTATATCTCTGTTAACCCCAATATGGTAAATTATCCAATCCTCATCCATTTCTATTTGGTGAACCATAAGTTTTTTAATGAATCTGTGATTGCCTTTCTCTGTGGAAATATCTTCATTAGTATCAATTTTTATGTAACTCCTAAAAGTGATATGATAGGATATGTGTCTTTTACTTTCTCACTTACTACAGGTGGTGTGATTACGTCTAGACTCATCTATGGTGCTGCAAATGGCATTGTTTCATTTTTTTCACTAGCGAATATTCCATCTATACATGGAGGAGTTCTTCTTTGTCCACCCATCTGTTGGTGGACTTTTTGGTTACCTCCATATCTTGGCTATTGTAATACTGTGCAATGCAGATTTGCCTGCCTGTGTCTTTCCAATTCTCTCTTCTTAGATTATAGGTCGAGGAGTGGGCCTGCTGGATCATATGGTAGCTCAATGTTTACCTTTTTAAGGCACCTCCATTCTGTTCTCATTTGTGGCCCTTTCCAAGTTACGTCCCCCTTGAAGTTGAGGGTATGCATTTCTCCACAACAGCTTCAGCATTTATTGTTTGTAGTTTTCTTGCTGATGGTTTTTCTGACAAGTGTGAGCTGATACCCCTTTGAGGTTGAATTCGCATGTGCCTCATAATCCATTGAAACTGAGCTTTAAGGCATATCCTTTTTATTTTTCAAGCTGTGATTACCCCTTAGTTCTTCAAAGTGTTCTCTTAAAGTATGTGTCACATTTTGAAATGTTTTGGCCATTACCTCCCTCAAGACATATTGAGGGCATGTTTCATTTACAGTCCTGCATTACTTCTTCCTATGAAATGACCATTAGCACAGGCCTTAAAGCTGTTTTTGCTGGTAACTGCCAGAGGGTGGCAGCCTTTCTATGTTCCCCACCCTGGTAACTAGGGAAATGCCCTTGCGGCCTGTGGTGTTTCTCGGTTATAAATTAGAGTGGAGTGTGCCCGGAGAAACCCACAGAAACTGATGTCTCTTTACTTTTGTTGGATTTTTAAATTTAATTTTTATTTTTTATTGGAGTAATCTTCCACTGTGTACGTGGACCACTTCTACTTTGTGCATTCCTCGGTTGATGGACATTTTCATTGCTTCCAAGTGTTGGCTATGGTAAATATTGTTGGAGTGCAGGATTGCCAGCCTGTGACTTTTTTTTTTTTAATATTTATTTATTTATTTATTTATTTATTTATTTATTTATTTATTTATTTATTTTTGGCTGTGTTGGATCTTCGTTTGTGCGCGAGGGCTTTCTGTAGTTGCGGCGAGCGGGTGCCACTCTTCATCGCGGTGCGTGGGTCTCTCACTATCGCGGCCTCTCTTGTTGCGGAGCACAGGCTCCATGCGCGCAGGCTCAGTGGTTGTGGTTCATGGGCCCAGTTGCTCCGCGGCATGTGGGATCTTCCCAGACCGGGGCTCGAACCCGTGTGCCCTGCATTGGCAGGCAGACTCTCAACCACTGCACCACCAGGGAAGCCCCAAGCCTGTGACTTTTTGATTCTGATTTTCTTAGGTGATAGGCCCAGCAGTGGGTGTGATTGATTGACTGGTAGCACCATGTTACCCTTATCAAAGCACCTTCTTTGTGTTTTCATTAGTGGCTCTTACCACATCCCCCTTAGAATCGAGGGTACGCATTTCTCCACAATCGCTTCAGCATTTATTGTTTTCAGCATTTATGCTAATGGCCCTTCTGGCTGGTGTGAGCTGATAGGTTTTTGTACTTTGGGTTTTCATGTCTTTGAAAATTCATAAAACTCATCATTTTCCTCTCCCGTTTTCTTTTCTGCTAAAAAAACGGAACAGTTGGGAGTACAATATAATTCTTGAAATTGTCTTCTTGGAAGCTTGCCCTCTGTTAAATTTTTTGGTCGATTTCCAGCCCAGAATTTTTTTAGAGAGCAGGTCTCATTTCCCGAACTGCAAGTGTGGTGCATATTTAGTGACCTTTAGTAATGGGTTAAAAGCTGCTGTTGTGGGAAGTGGCCTCAAGCAGGCAGCATTCCTCCATTCCCAAATCTGGGTACTAGGGCAGCAGAGCCTTTCTGGAAGTCGTGTTCGTAGGTTGTAAATTATATTGGAATGTGCATGGAGAAACCCCCATAAGTTTATGTCTCATTATTTCTTCTTGGTTTTAAAAATTTTTTTAATTGGGGTAAAGCTTAGAATATTGTTTGTCCGAGGTGTACACAATCTGGTTCATTTGTACATTATATATGTCTATTCAAGTACAGATCCCCTTCCCATGTAAAATGTTACAGAGGGTTCCGCACACCTCCCTTCTATATGGTAGGTCTTTTTGAGATATGTATATAATATGTGTTTGTATACATATAGTAACACTAACCTTAATTTATCCACTCCCCCCACCTTTCCTTTTAGATGAGCATAGTTTGTTTTCTAAATCTGTGAGTGTCTTTCTCTTTGGAAATATGTTCATTTGTGTCAGTTATTAGATAACGCCTGTAAGTGATATCATAGAATATAGGTCTTTTGCTTTCGGACTTACCTCTTGTTTCGTGATTATCTCCAGACTCATTTGTGGTGCCTCAAAAAACAATGGTTCATTGTTTTCCATGGCTAATATTCCATTGTGTACATGGACCACTTCTTCTTTATCTATTCACCTGTTGTTGGACATTTTGATTCCTTCACTGTCTTGGCTATTGTGAAGAAGGCTGCACTGAAGCTTTTGCGGCCTGTGTCTTCTCGATTCTTGTCTTCTCCGGTGAGAGGTCCAATGGTGCGCCCGCTGCATTGAATGGTACCTCCATTTTTACTTTTAAACACAGTTCCTTTCTGTTCTCATTATTGGCCGTTACCCCTTTACGTCTCACCAGCAGGTAGAGGGTACACAGTTCTCTAAAACCCCGTCAGCACTTATTGTTTGTAGACTTTTTGCTGATGGTCAGTCGACTGGTGTAAGTTGAAACTTTTTGTAGATTAGATTTCATGGGTCTAACACTCCCTGAGGTTGAGCTTTTATCCATTTTCCTTTTTTTTAAAAGAGCGTGAGTAAAACGTTAATATTCATACTCTCTTCTGGAAACATTTGCCTGTTTTGAAATTTTTGTCCATTCCCTACTTCAGCACAATTTTTTAGGGCAGGTGTCCTTTACAGCCCTGAGTCCTTGTGAATGTTAAGTGACCATTAGCTGTGAGTTTAAAGCTGCTCTTGCAGGAAACGGCCACAAGGTGGCATCATTTCTCCTTTACCAAATTTGGTAAGTGGGGAAACAGAGCCTTAATGGAAGTGGTGTTCTAGGTTGTAAATTAGAATGGAATGTGCGAGGAAAACGCCCTTTATGTTTATGTCTCATTACTTGTTGTTCATATTTATAATTTACTTTTTATTTTTTATCCAAGCAAATTTGATTACAATGGTTTGTTTGTTCTAGGTGGGCAAATGTGGTTCTTTCACACATATACGTGTATCTATTCTTCCTCGCATCCTTTTCCCATATAGGTTATGACACAATGTTGAGTAGTCTTCTCCTGGTCTTCCGTACGTCTTTGGTGATTATATATTTCACATGGTTTGTATATCTCTGTTAACCCCAATATGGTAAATTATCCAATCCTCATCCATTTCTATTTGGTGAACCATAAGTTTTTTAATGAATCTGTGATTGCCTTTCTCTGTGGAAATATCTTCATTAGTATCAATTTTTATGTAACTCCTAAAAGTGATATGATAGGATATGTGTCTTTTACTTTCTCACTTACTACAGGTGGTGTGATTACGTCTAGACTCATCTATGGTGCTGCAAATGGCATTGTTTCATTTTTTTCACTAGCGAATATTCCATCTATACATGGAGGAGTTCTTCTTTGTCCACCCATCTGTTGGTGGACTTTTTGGTTACCTCCATATCTTGGCTATTGTAATACTGTGCAATGCAGATTTGCCTGCCTGTGTCTTTCCAATTCTCTCTTCTTAGATTATAGGTCGAGGAGTGGGCCTGCTGGATCATATGGTAGCTCAATGTTTACCTTTTTAAGGCACCTCCATTCTGTTCTCATTTGTGGCCCTTTCCAAGTTACGTCCCCCTTGAAGTTGAGGGTATGCATTTCTCCACAACAGCTTCAGCATTTATTGTTTGTAGTTTTCTTGCTGATGGTTTTTCTGACAAGTGTGAGCTGATACCTCTTTTTGGTTGAATTCTCATGTGCCTCATAATCCGTTGAAACTGAGCTTTAAAGCATATCCTTTTTATTTTTCAAGCTGTGATTACCCCTTAGTTCTTCAAAGTATTCTCTTAAAGTATGTGTCACATTTTGAAATGTTTTGGCCATTACCTCCCTCAAGACATATTGAGGGCATGTTTCATTTACAGTCCTGCATTACTTCTTCCTATTAAATGACCATTAGCACAGGCCTTAAAGCTGTTTTTGCAGGTAACTGCCAGAGGGTGGCAGCCTTTCTATGTTCCCCACCCTGGTAACTAGGGAAATGCCCTTGCGGCCTGTGGTGTTACTCGGTTATAAATTAGAGTGGAGTGTGCCCGGACAAACCCACACAAGCTGATGTCTCTTTACTTTTGTTGGATTTTTAAATTTAATTTTTATTTTTTATTGGAATAATTTTCCACTGTGTACGTGGACCACTTCTACTTTGTGCATTCCTCGGTTGATGGACATTTTCATTGCTTCCAAGTGTTGGCTATGGAAAATATTGTTGGAGTGCAGGATTGACAGCCTGTGACTTTTTTTTTTAATATTTATTTATTTATTTATTTATTTATTTATTTATTTATTTTTGGCTGTGTTGGATCTTCGTTTGTGCGCGAGGGCTTTCTGTAGTTGCGGCGAGCGGGGGCCACTCTTCATCGCGGTGCGTGGGTCTCTCACTATCGCGGCCTCTCTTGTTGCGGAGCACAGGCTCCATGCGCGCAGGCTCAGTGGTTGTGGTTCATGGGCCCAGTTGCTCCGCGGCATGTGGGATCTTCCCAGACCGGGGCTCGAACCCGTGTGCCCTGCATTGGCAGGCAGACTCTCAACCACTGCACCACCAGGGAAGCCCCAAGCCTGTGACTTTTTGATTCTCATTTTCTCAGGTGATAGGCCCAGCAGTGGGTGTGATTGATTGACTGGTAGCACCATGTTACCCTTATCAAAGCACCTTCTTTGTGTTTTCATTAGTGGCTCTTACCACATCCCCCTTAGAATCGAGGGTACGCATTTCTCCACAATCGCTTCAGCATTTATTGTTTTCAGCATTTATGCTAATGGCCCTTCTGGCTGGTGTGAGCTGATAGGTTTTTGTACTTTGGGTTTTCATGTCTTTGAAAATTCATAAAACTCATCATTTTCCTCTGCCGTTTTCTTTTCTGCTAAAAAAAGGGAACAGTTGGGAGTACAATATAATTCTTGAAATTGTCTTCTTGGAAGCTTGCCCTCTGTTAAATTTTTTGGTCGATTTCCAGCCCAGAATTTTTTTAGAGAGCAGGTCTCATTTCCCGAACTGCAAGTGTGGTGCATATTTAGTGACCTTTAGTAATGGGTTAAAAGCTGCTGTTGTGGGAAGTGGCCTCAAGCAGGCAGCATTCCTCCATTCCCAAATCTGGGTACTAGGGCAGCAGAGCCTTTCTGGAAGTCGTGTTCCTAGGTTGTAAATTATATTGGAATGTGCATGGAGAAACCCCCATAAGTTTATGTCTCATTATTTCTTCTTGGTTTTAAAAATTTTTTTAATTGGGGTAAAGCTTAGAATATTGTTTGTCCGAGGTGTACACAATCTGGTTCATTTGTACATTATATATGTCTATTCAAGTACAGATCCCCTTCCCATGTAAAATGTTACAGAGGGTTCCGCACACCTCCCTTCTATATGGTAGGTCTTTTTGAGATATGTATATAATATGTGTTTGTATACATATAGTAACACTAACCTTAATTTATCCACTCCCCCCACCTTTCCTTTTAGATGAGCATAGTTTGTTTTCTAAATCTGTGAGTGTCTTTCTCTTTGGAAATATGTTCATTTGTGTCAGTTATTAGATATCGCCTGTAAGTGATATCATAGATTATAGGTCTTTTGCTTTCGGACTTACCTCTTGTTTCGTGATTATCTCCAGACTCATTTGTGGTGCCTCAAAAAACAATGGTTCATTGTTTTCCATGGCTAATATTCCATTGTGTACATGGACCACTTCTTCTTTATCTATTCACCTGTTGTTGGACATTTTGATTCCTTCACTGTCTTGGCTATTGTGAAGAAGGCTGCACTGAAGCTTTTGCGGCCTGTGTCTTCTCGATTCTTGTCTTCTCCGGTGAGAGGTCCAATGGTGCGCCCGCTGCATTGAATGGTACCTCCATTTTTACTTTTAAACACAGTTCCTTTCTGTTCTCATTATTGGCCGTTACCCCTTTACGTCTCACCAGCAGGTAGAGGGTACACAGTTCTCTAAAACCCCGTCAGCACTTATTGTTTGTAGACTTTTTGCTGATGGTCAGTCGACTGGTGTAAGTTGAAACTTTTTGTAGATTAGATTTCATGGGTCTAACACTCCCTGAGGTTGAGCTTTTATCCATTTTCCTTTTTTTTAAAAGAGCGTGAGTAAAACGTTAATATTCATACTCTCTTCTGGAAACATTTGCCTGTTTTGAAATTTTTGTCCATTCCCTACTTCAGCACAATTTTTTAGGGCAGGTGTCCTTTACAGCCCTGAGTCCTTGTGAATGTTAAGTGACCATTAGCTGTGAGTTTAAAGCTGCTCTTGCAGGAAACGGCCACAAGGTGGCATCATTTCTCCTTTACCAAATTTGGTAAGTGGGGAAACAGAGCCTTAATGGAAGTGGTGTTCTAGGTTGTAAATTAGAATGGAATGTGCGAGGAAAACGCCCTTTATGTTTATGTCTCATTACTTGTTGTTCATATTTATAATTTACTTTTTATTTTTTATCCAAGCAAATTTGATTACAATGGTTTGTTTGTTCTAGGTGGGCAAATGTGGTTCTTTCACACATATACGTGTATCTATTCTTCCTCGCATCCTTTTCCCATATAGGTTATGACACAATGTTGAGTAGTCTTCTCCTGGTCTTCCGTACGTCTTTGGTGATTATATATTTCACATGGTTTGTATATCTCTGTTAACCCCAATATGGTAAATTATCCAATCCTCATCCATTTCTATTTGGTGAACCATAAGTTTTTTAATGAATCTGTGATTGCCTTTCTCTGTGGAAATATCTTCATTAGTATCAATTTTTATGTAACTCCTAAAAGTGATATGATAGGATATGTGTCTTTTACTTTCTCACTTACTACAGGTGGTGTGATTACGTCTAGACTCATCTATGGTGCTGCAAATGGCATTGTTTCATTTTTTTCACTAGCGAATATTCCATCTATACATGGAGGAGTTCTTCTTTGTCCACCCATCTGTTGGTGGACTTTTTGGTTACCTCCATATCTTGGCTATTGTAATACTGTGCAATGCAGATTTGCCTGCCTGTGTCTTTCCAATTCTCTCTTCTTAGATTATAGGTCGAGGAGTGGGCCTGCTGGATCATATGGTAGCTCAATGTTTACCTTTTTAAGGCACCTCCATTCTGTTCTCATTTGTGGCCCTTTCCAAGTTACGTCCCCCTTGAAGTTGAGGGTATGCATTTCTCCACAACAGCTTCAGCATTTATTGTTTGTAGTTTTCTTGCTGATGGTTTTTCTGACAAGTGTGAGCTGATACCTCTTTTTGGTTGAATTCTCATGTGCCTCATAATCCGTTGAAACTGAGCTTTAAAGCATATCCTTTTTATTTTTCAAGCTGTGATTACCCCTTAGTTCTTCAAAGTATTCTCTTAAAGTATGTGTCACATTTTGAAATGTTTTGGCCATTACCTCCCTCAAGACATATTGAGGGCATGTTTCATTTACAGTCCTGCATTACTTCTTCCTATTAAATGACCATTAGCACAGGCCTTAAAGCTGTTTTTGCAGGTAACTGCCAGAGGGTGGCAGCCTTTCTATGTTCCCCACCCTGGTAACTAGGGAAATGCCCTTGCGGCCTGTGGTGTTACTCGGTTATAAATTAGAGTGGAGTGTGCCCGGACAAACCCACACAAGCTGATGTCTCTTTACTTTTGTTGGATTTTTAAATTTAATTTTTATTTTTTATTGGAATAATTTTCCACTGTGTACGTGGACCACTTCTACTTTGTGCATTCCTCGGTTGATGGACATTTTCATTGCTTCCAAGTGTTGGCTATGGAAAATATTGTTGGAGTGCAGGATTGCCAGCCTGTGACTTTTTTTTTTTTAATATTTATTTATTTATTTATTTATTTATTTATTTATTTATTTTTGGCTGTGTTGGATCTTCGTTTGTGCGCGAGGGCTTTCTGTAGTTGCGGCGAGCGGGGGCCACTCTTCATCGCGGTGCGTGGGTCTCTCACTATCGCGGCCTCTCTTGTTGCGGAGCACAGGCTCCATGCGCGCAGGCTCAGTGGTTGTGGTTCATGGGCCCAGTTGCTCCGCGGCATGTGGGATCTTCCCAGACCGGGGCTCGAACCCGTGTGCCCTGCATTGGCAGGCAGACTCTCAACCACTGCACCACCAGGGAAGCCCCAAGCCTGTGACTTTTTGATTCTCATTTTCTCAGGTGATAGGCCCAGCAGTGGGTGTGATTGATTGACTGGTAGCACCATGTTACCCTTATCAAAGCACCTTCTTTGTGTTTTCATTAGTGGCTCTTACCACATCCCCCTTAGAATCGAGGGTACGCATTTCTCCACAATCGCTTCAGCATTTATTGTTTTCAGCATTTATGCTAATGGCCCTTCTGGCTGGTGTGAGCTGATAGGTTTTTGTACTTTGGGTTTTCATGTCTTTGAAAATTCATAAAACTCATCATTTTCCTCTGCCGTTTTCTTTTCTGCTAAAAAAAGGGAACAGTTGGGAGTACAATATAATTCTTGAAATTGTCTTCTTGGAAGCTTGCCCTCTGTTAAATTTTTTGGTCGATTTCCAGCCCAGAATTTTTTTAGAGAGCAGGTCTCATTTCCCGAACTGCAAGTGTGGTGCATATTTAGTGACCTTTAGTAATGGGTTAAAAGCTGCTGTTGTGGGAAGTGGCCTCAAGCAGGCAGCATTCCTCCATTCCCAAATCTGGGTACTAGGGCAGCAGAGCCTTTCTGGAAGTCGTGTTCCTAGGTTGTAAATTATATTGGAATGTGCATGGAGAAACCCCCATAAGTTTATGTCTCATTATTTCTTCTTGGTTTTAAAAATTTTTTTAATTGGGGTAAAGCTTAGAATATTGTTTGTCCGAGGTGTACACAATCTGGTTCATTTGTACATTATATATGTCTATTCAAGTACAGATCCCCTTCCCATGTAAAATGTTACAGAGGGTTCCGCACACCTCCCTTCTATATGGTAGGTCTTTTTGAGATATGTATATAATATGTGTTTGTATACATATAGTAACACTAACCTTAATTTATCCACTCCCCCCACCTTTCCTTTTAGATGAGCATAGTTTGTTTTCTAAATCTGTGAGTGTCTTTCTCTTTGGAAATATGTTCATTTGTGTCAGTTATTAGATATCGCCTGTAAGTGATATCATAGATTATAGGTCTTTTGCTTTCGGACTTACCTCTTGTTTCGTGATTATCTCCAGACTCATTTGTGGTGCCTCAAAAAACAATGGTTCATTGTTTTCCATGGCTAATATTCCATTGTGTACATGGACCACTTCTTCTTTATCTATTCACCTGTTGTTGGACATTTTGATTCCTTCACTGTCTTGGCTATTGTGAAGAAGGCTGCACTGAAGCTTTTGCGGCCTGTGTCTTCTCGATTCTTGTCTTCTCCGGTGAGAGGTCCAATGGTGCGCCCGCTGCATTGAATGGTACCTCCATTTTTACTTTTAAACACAGTTCCTTTCTGTTCTCATTATTGGCCGTTACCCCTTTACGTCTCACCAGCAGGTAGAGGGTACACAGTTCTCTAAAACCCCGTCAGCACTTATTGTTTGTAGACTTTTTGCTGATGGTCAGTCGACTGGTGTAAGTTGAAACTTTTTGTAGATTAGATTTCATGGGTCTAACACTCCCTGAGGTTGAGCTTTTATCCATTTTCCTTTTTTTTAAAAGAGCGTGAGTAAAACGTTAATATTCATACTCTCTTCTGGAAACATTTGCCTGTTTTGAAATTTTTGTCCATTCCCTACTTCAGCACAATTTTTTAGGGCAGGTGTCCTTTACAGCCCTGAGTCCTTGTGAATGTTAAGTGACCATTAGCTGTGAGTTTAAAGCTGCTCTTGCAGGAAACGGCCACAAGGTGGCATCATTTCTCCTTTACCAAATTTGGTAAGTGGGGAAACAGAGCCTTAATGGAAGTGGTGTTCTAGGTTGTAAATTAGAATGGAATGTGCGAGGAAAACGCCCTTTATGTTTATGTCTCATTACTTGTTGTTCATATTTATAATTTACTTTTTATTTTTTATCCAAGCAAATTTGATTACAATGGTTTGTTTGTTCTAGGTGGGCAAATGTGGTTCTTTCACACATATACGTGTATCTATTCTTCCTCGCATCCTTTTCCCATATAGGTTATGACACAATGTTGAGTAGTCTTCTCCTGGTCTTCCGTACGTCTTTGGTGATTATATATTTCACATGGTTTGTATATCTCTGTTAACCCCAATATGGTAAATTATCCAATCCTCATCCATTTCTATTTGGTGAACCATAAGTTTTTTAATGAATCTGTGATTGCCTTTCTCTGTGGAAATATCTTCATTAGTATCAATTTTTATGTAACTCCTAAAAGTGATATGATAGGATATGTGTCTTTTACTTTCTCACTTACTACAGGTGGTGTGATTACGTCTAGACTCATCTATGGTGCTGCAAATGGCATTGTTTCATTTTTTTCACTAGCGAATATTCCATCTATACATGGAGGAGTTCTTCTTTGTCCACCCATCTGTTGGTGGACTTTTTGGTTACCTCCATATCTTGGCTATTGTAATACTGTGCAATGCAGATTTGCCTGCCTGTGTCTTTCCAATTCTCTCTTCTTAGATTATAGGTCGAGGAGTGGGCCTGCTGGATCATATGGTAGCTCAATGTTTACCTTTTTAAGGCACCTCCATTCTGTTCTCATTTGTGGCCCTTTCCAAGTTACGTCCCCCTTGAAGTTGAGGGTATGCATTTCTCCACAACAGCTTCAGCATTTATTGTTTGTAGTTTTCTTGCTGATGGTTTTTCTGACAAGTGTGAGCTGATACCTCTTTTTGGTTGAATTCTCATGTGCCTCATAATCCGTTGAAACTGAGCTTTAAAGCATATCCTTTTTATTTTTCAAGCTGTGATTACCCCTTAGTTCTTCAAAGTATTCTCTTAAAGTATGTGTCACATTTTGAAATGTTTTGGCCATTACCTCCCTCAAGACATATTGAGGGCATGTTTCATTTACAGTCCTGCATTACTTCTTCCTATTAAATGACCATTAGCACAGGCCTTAAAGCTGTTTTTGCAGGTAACTGCCAGAGGGTGGCAGCCTTTCTATGTTCCCCACCCTGGTAACTAGGGAAATGCCCTTGCGGCCTGTGGTGTTACTCGGTTATAAATTAGAGTGGAGTGTGCCCGGACAAACCCACACAAGCTGATGTCTCTTTACTTTTGTTGGATTTTTAAATTTAATTTTTATTTTTTATTGGAATAATTTTCCACTGTGTACGTGGACCACTTCTACTTTGTGCATTCCTCGGTTGATGGACATTTTCATTGCTTCCAAGTGTTGGCTATGGAAAATATTGTTGGAGTGCAGGATTGCCAGCCTGTGACTTTTTTTTTTTTAATATTTATTTATTTATTTATTTATTTATTTATTTATTTATTTTTGGCTGTGTTGGATCTTCGTTTGTGCGCGAGGGCTTTCTGTAGTTGCGGCGAGCGGGGGCCACTCTTCATCGCGGTGCGTGGGTCTCTCACTATCGCGGCCTCTCTTGTTGCGGAGCACAGGCTCCATGCGCGCAGGCTCAGTGGTTGTGGTTCATGGGCCCAGTTGCTCCGCGGCATGTGGGATCTTCCCAGACCGGGGCTCGAACCCGTGTGCCCTGCATTGGCAGGCAGACTCTCAACCACTGCACCACCAGGGAAGCCCCAAGCCTGTGACTTTTTGATTCTCATTTTCTCAGGTGATAGGCCCAGCAGTGGGTGTGATTGATTGACTGGTAGCACCATGTTACCCTTATCAAAGCACCTTCTTTGTGTTTTCATTAGTGGCTCTTACCACATCCCCCTTAGAATCGAGGGTACGCATTTCTCCACAATCGCTTCAGCATTTATTGTTTTCAGCATTTATGCTAATGGCCCTTCTGGCTGGTGTGAGCTGATAGGTTTTTGTACTTTGGGTTTTCATGTCTTTGAAAATTCATAAAACTCATCATTTTCCTCTGCCGTTTTCTTTTCTGCTAAAAAAAGGGAACAGTTGGGAGTACAATATAATTCTTGAAATTGTCTTCTTGGAAGCTTGCCCTCTGTTAAATTTTTTGGTCGATTTCCAGCCCAGAATTTTTTTAGAGAGCAGGTCTCATTTCCCGAACTGCAAGTGTGGTGCATATTTAGTGACCTTTAGTAATGGGTTAAAAGCTGCTGTTGTGGGAAGTGGCCTCAAGCAGGCAGCATTCCTCCATTCCCAAATCTGGGTACTAGGGCAGCAGAGCCTTTCTGGAAGTCGTGTTCCTAGGTTGTAAATTATATTGGAATGTGCATGGAGAAACCCCCATAAGTTTATGTCTCATTATTTCTTCTTGGTTTTAAAAATTTTTTTAATTGGGGTAAAGCTTAGAATATTGTTTGTCCGAGGTGTACACAATCTGGTTCATTTGTACATTATATATGTCTATTCAAGTACAGATCCCCTTCCCATGTAAAATGTTACAGAGGGTTCCGCACACCTCCCTTCTATATGGTAGGTCTTTTTGAGATATGTATATAATATGTGTTTGTATACATATAGTAACACTAACCTTAATTTATCCACTCCCCCCACCTTTCCTTTTAGATGAGCATAGTTTGTTTTCTAAATCTGTGGGTGTCTTTCTCTTTGGAAATATGTTCATTTGTGTCAGTTATTAGATAACGCCTGTAAGTGATATCATAGAATATAGGTCTTTTGCTTTCGGACTTACCTCTTGTTTCGTGATTATCTCCAGACTCATTTGTGGTGCCTCAAAAAACAATGGTTCATTGTTTTCCATGGCTAATATTCCATTGTGTACATGGACCACTTCTTCTTTATCTATTCACCTGTTGTTGGACATTTTGATTCCTTCACTGTCTTGGCTATTGTGAAGAAGGCTGCACTGAAGCTTTTGCGGCCTGTGTCTTCTCGATTCTTGTCTTCTCCGGTGAGAGGTCCAATGGTGCGCCCGCTGCATTGAATGGTACCTCCATTTTTACTTTTAAACACAGTTCCTTTCTGTTCTCATTATTGGCCGTTACCCCTTTACGTCTCACCAGCAGGTAGAGGGTACACAGTTCTCTAAACCCCGTCAGCATTTATTGTTTGTAGACTTTTTGCTGATGGTCAGTCGACTGGTGTAAGTTGAAACTTTTTGTAGATTAGATTTCATGGGTCTAACACTCCCTGAGGTTGAGCTTTTATCCATTTTCCTTTTTTTTAAAAGAGCGTGAGTAAAACGTTAATATTCATACTCTCTTCTGGAAACATTTGCCTGTTTTGAAATTTTTGTCCATTCCCTACTTCAGCACAATTTTTTAGGGCAGGTGTCCTTTACAGCCCTGAGTCCTTGTGAATGTTAAGTGACCATTAGCTGTGAGTTTAAAGCTGCTCTTGCAGGAAACGGCCACAAGGTGGCATCATTTCTCCTTTACCAAATTTGGTAAGTGGGGAAACAGAGCCTTAATGGAAGTGGTGTTCTAGGTTGTAAATTAGAATGGAATGTGCGAGGAAAACGCCCTTTATGTTTATGTCTCATTACTTGTTGTTCATATTTATAATTTACTTTTTATTTTTTATGCAAGCAAATTTGATTACAATGGTTTTTTGTTCTAGGTGGGCAAATGTGGTTCTTTCACACATATACGTGTATCTATTCTTCCTCGCATCCTTTTCCCATATAGGTTATGACACAATGTTGAGTAGTCTTCTCCTGGTCTTCCGTACGTCTTTGGTGATTATATATTTCACATGGTTTGTATATCTCTGTTAACCCCAATATGGTAAATTATCCAATCCTCATCCATTTCTATTTGGTGAACCATAAGTTTTTTAATGAATCTGTGATTGCCTTTCTCTGTGGAAATATCTTCATTAGTATCAATTTTTATGTAACTCCTAAAAGTGATATGATAGGATATGTGTCTTTTACTTTCTCACTTACTACAGGTGGTGTGATTACGTCTAGACTCATCTATGGTGCTGCAAATGGCATTGTTTCATTTTTTTCACTAGCGAATATTCCATCTATACATGGAGGAGTTCTTCTTTGTCCACCCATCTGTTGGTGGACTTTTTGGTTACCTCCATATCTTGGCTATTGTAATACTGTGCAATGCAGATTTGCCTGCCTGTGTCTTTCCAATTCTCTGTTCTTAGATTATAGGTCGAGGAGTGGGCCTGCTGGATCATATGGTAGCTCAATGTTTACCTTTTTAAGGCACCTCCATTCTGTTCTCATTTGTGGCCCTTTCCAAGTTACGTCCCCCTTGAAGTTGAGGGTATGCATTTCTCCACAACAGCTTCAGCATTTATTGTTTGTAGTTTTCTTGCTGATGGTTTTTCTGACAAGTGTGAGCTGATACCTCTTTTTGGTTGAATTCTCATGTGCCTCATAATCCGTTGAAACTGAGCTTTAAAGCATATCCTTTTTATTTTTCAAGCTGTGATTACCCCTTAGTTCTTCAAAGTGTTCTCTTAAAGTATGTGTCACATTTTGAAATGTTTTGGCCATTACCTCCCTCAAGACATATTGAGGGCATGTTTCATTTACAGTCCTGCATTACTTCTTCCTATTAAATGACCATTAGCACAGGCCTTAAAGCTGTTTTTGCAGGTAACTGCCAGAGGGTGGCAGCCTTTCTATGTTCCCCACCCTGGTAACTAGGGAAATGCCCTTGCGGCCTGTGGTGTTACTCGGTTATAAATTAGAGTGGAGTGTGCCCGGACAAACCCACACAAGCTGATGTCTCTTTACTTTTGTTGGATTTTTAAATTTAATTTTTATTTTTTATTGGAATAATTTTCCACTGTGTACGTGGACCACTTCTACTTTGTGCATTCCTCGGTTGATGGACATTTTCATTGCTTCCAAGTGTTGGCTATGGAAAATATTGTTGGAGTGCAGGATTGCCAGCCTGTGACTTTTTTTTTTTTTAATATTTATTTATTTATTTATTTATTTATTTATTTATTTATTTTTGGCTGTGTTGGATCTTCGTTTGTGCGCGAGGGCTTTCTGTAGTTGCGGCGAGCGGGTGCCACTCTTCATCGCGGTGCGTGGGTCTCTCACTATCGCGGCCTCTCTTGTTGCGGAGCACAGGCTCCATGCGCGCAGGCTCAGTGGTTGTGGTTCATGGGCCCAGTTGCTCCGCGGCATGTGGGATCTTCCCAGACCGGGGCTCGAACCCGTGTGCCCTGCATTGGCAGGCAGACTCTCAACCACTGCACCACCAGGGAAGCCCCAAGCCTGTGACTTTTTGATTCTCATTTTCTCAGGTGATAGGCCCAGCAGTGGGTGTGATTGATTGACTGGTAGCACCATGTTACCCTTATCAAAGCACCTTCTTTGTGTTTTCATTAGTGGCTCTTACCACATCCCCCTTAGAATCGAGGGTACGCATTTCTCCACAATCGCTTCAGCATTTATTGTTTGCAGCATTTATGCTAATGGCCCTTCTGGCTGGTGTGAGCTGATAGGTTTTTGTACTTTGGGTTTTCATGTCTTTGAAAATTCATAAAACTCATCATTTTCCTCTGCCGTTTTCTTTTCTGCTAAAAAAAGGGAACAGTTGGGAGTACAATATAATTCTTGAAATTGTCTTCTTGGAAGCTTGCCCTCTGTTAAATTTTTTGGTCGATTTCCAGCCCAGAATTTTTTTAGAGAGCAGGTCTCATTTCCCGAACTGCAAGTGTGGTGCATATTTAGTGACCTTTAGTAATGGGTTAAAAGCTGCTGTTGTGGGAAGTGGCCTCAAGCAGGCAGCATTCCTCCATTCCCAAATCTGGGTACTAGGGCAGCAGAGCCTTTCTGGAAGTCGTGTTCCTAGGTTGTAAATTATATTGGAATGTGCATGGAGAAACCCCCATAAGTTTATGTCTCATTATTTCTTCTTGGTTTTAAAAATTTTTTTAATTGGGGTAAAGCTTAGAATATTGTTTGTCCGAGGTGTACACAATCTGGTTCATTTGTACATTATATATGTCTATTCAAGTACAGATCCCCTTCCCATGTAAAATGTTACAGAGGGTTCCGCACACCTCCCTTCTATATGGTAGGTCTTTTTGAGATATGTATATAATATGTGTTTGTATACATATAGTAACACTAACCTTAATTTATCCACTCCCCCCACCTTTCCTTTTAGATGAGCATAGTTTGTTTTCTAAATCTGTGAGTGTCTTTCTCTTTGGAAATATGTTCATTTGTGTCAGTTATTAGATATCGCCTGTAAGTGATATCATAGAATATAGGTCTTTTGCTTTCGGACTTACCTCTTGTTTCGTGATTATCTCCAGACTCATTTGTGGTGCCTCAAAAAACAATGGTTCATTGTTTTCCATGGCTAATATTCCATTGTGTACATGGACCACTTCTTCTTTATCTATTCACCTGTTGTTGGACATTTTGATTCCTTCACTGTCTTGGCTATTGTGAAGAAGGCTGCACTGAAGCTTTTGCGGCCTGTGTCTTCTCGATTCTTGTCTTCTCCGGTGAGAGGTCCAATGGTGCGCCCGCTGCATTGAATGGTACCTCCATTTTTACTTTTAAACACAGTTCCTTTCTGTTCTCATTATTGGCCGTTACCCCTTTACGTCTCACCAGCAGGTAGAGGGTACACAGTTCTCTAAAACCCCGTCAGCACTTATTGTTTGTAGACTTTTTGCTGATGGTCAGTCGACTGGTGTAAGTTGAAACTTTTTGTAGATTAGATTTCATGGGTCTAACACTCCCTGAGGTTGAGCTTTTATCCATTTTCCTTTTTTTTAAAAGAGCGTGAGTAAAACGTTAATATTCATACTCTCTTCTGGAAACATTTGCCTGTTTTGAAATTTTTGTCCATTCCCTACTTCAGCACAATTTTTTAGGGCAGGTGTCCTTTACAGCCCTGAGTCCTTGTGAATGTTAAGTGACCATTAGCTGTGAGTTTAAAGCTGCTCTTGCAGGAAACGGCCACAAGGTGGCATCATTTCTCCTTTACCAAATTTGGTAAGTGGGGAAACAGAGCCTTAATGGAAGTGGTGTTCTAGGTTGTAAATTAGAATGGAATGTGCGAGGAAAACGCCCTTTATGTTTATGTCTCATTACTTGTTGTTCATATTTATAATTTACTTTTTATTTTTTATCCAAGCAAATTTGATTACAATGGTTTGTTTGTTCTAGGTGGGCAAATGTGGTTCTTTCACACATATACGTGTATCTATTCTTCCTCGCATCCTTTTCCCATATAGGTTATGACACAATGTTGAGTAGTCTTCTCCTGGTCTTCCGTACGTCTTTGGTGATTATATATTTCACATGGTTTGTATATCTCTGTTAACCCCAATATGGTAAATTATCCAATCCTCATCCATTTCTATTTGGTGAACCATAAGTTTTTTAATGAATCTGTGATTGCCTTTCTCTGTGGAAATATCTTCATTAGTATCAATTTTTATGTAACTCCTAAAAGTGATATGATAGGATATGTGTCTTTTACTTTCTCACTTACTACAGGTGGTGTGATTACGTCTAGACTCATCTATGGTGCTGCAAATGGCATTGTTTCATTTTTTTCACTAGCGAATATTCCATCTATACATGGAGGAGTTCTTCTTTGTCCACCCATCTGTTGGTGGACTTTTTGGTTACCTCCATATCTTGGCTATTGTAATACTGTGCAATGCAGATTTGCCTGCCTGTGTCTTTCCAATTCTCTCTTCTTAGATTATAGGTCGAGGAGTGGGCCTGCTGGATCATATGGTAGCTCAATGTTTACCTTTTTAAGGCACCTCCATTCTGTTCTCATTTGTGGCCCTTTCCAAGTTACGTCCCCCTTGAAGTTGAGGGTATGCATTTCTCCACAACAGCTTCAGCATTTATTGTTTGTAGTTTTCTTGCTGATGGTTTTTCTGACAAGTGTGAGCTGATACCTCTTTTTGGTTGAATTCTCATGTGCCTCATAATCCGTTGAAACTGAGCTTTAAAGCATATCCTTTTTATTTTTCAAGCTGTGATTACCCCTTAGTTCTTCAAAGTATTCTCTTAAAGTATGTGTCACATTTTGAAATGTTTTGGCCATTACCTCCCTCAAGACATATTGAGGGCATGTTTCATTTACAGTCCTGCATTACTTCTTCCTATTAAATGACCATTAGCACAGGCCTTAAAGCTGTTTTTGCAGGTAACTGCCAGAGGGTGGCAGCCTTTCTATGTTCCCCACCCTGGTAACTAGGGAAATGCCCTTGCGGCCTGTGGTGTTACTCGGTTATAAATTAGAGTGGAGTGTGCCCGGACAAACCCACACAAGCTGATGTCTCTTTACTTTTGTTGGATTTTTAAATTTAATTTTTATTTTTTATTGGAATAATTTTCCACTGTGTACGTGGACCACTTCTACTTTGTGCATTCCTCGGTTGATGGACATTTTCATTGCTTCCAAGTGTTGGCTATGGAAAATATTGTTGGAGTGCAGGATTGCTAGCCTGTGACTTTTTTTTTTAATATTTATTTATTTATTTATTTATTTATTTATTTATTTATTTATTTATTTATTTTTGGCTGTGTTGGATCTTCGTTTGTGCGTGAGGGCTTTCTGTAGTTGCGGCGAGCGGGGCCACTCTTCATCGCGGTGCATGGGTCTCTCACTATCGCGGCCTCTCTTGTTGCGGAGCACAGGCTCCATGCGCGCAGGCTCAGTGGTTGTGGCTCACGGGCCCAGTTGCTCCGCGGCATGTGGGATCTTCCCAGACCGGGGCTCGAACCCGTGTGCCCTGCATTGGCAGGCAGACTCTCAACCACTGCACCACCAGGGAAGCCCCAAGCCTGTGACTTTTTGATTCTCATTTTCTCAGGTGATAGGCCCAGCAGTGGATGTGATTGATTGACTGGTAGCACCGTGTTACCCTTATCAAAGCACCTTCTTTGTGTTTTCATTAGTGGCTCTTACCACGTCCCCCTTAGAATCGAGGGTACGCATTTCTCCACAATCGCTTCAGCATTTATTGTTTGCAGCATTTATGCTAATGGCCCTTCTGGCTGGTGTGAGCTGATAGGTTTTTGTACTTTGGGTTTTCATGTCTTTGAAAATTCATAAAACTCATCATTTTTCTCTGCCGTTTTCTTTTCTGCTAAAAAAAGGAAACAGTTGGGAGTACAATATAATTCTTGAAATTGTCTTCTTGGAAGCTTGCCCTCTGTTAAATTTTTTGGTCGATTTTCCAGCCCAGAATTTTTTTAGAGAGCAGGTCTCATTTCCCGAACTGCAAGTGTGGTGCATATTTAGTGACCTTTAGTAATGGGTTAAAAGCTGCTGTTGTGGGAAGTGGCCTCAAGCAGGCAGCATTCCTCCATTCCCAAATCTGGGTACTAGGGCAGCAGAGCCTTTCTGGAAGTCGTGTTCTTGGGTTGTAAATTTTATTGGAATGTGCATGGAGAAACCCCCATAAGTTTATGTCTCATTATTTCTTCTTGGTTTTAAAATTTTTTTTAATTGGAGTAAAGCTTAGAATATTGTTTGTCCGAGGTGTACACAATCTGGTTCATTTGTACATTATATATGTCTATTCAAGTACAGATCCCCTTCCCATGTCAAATATTACAGAGGGTTCAGCACACCTCCCTTCTATATGGTAGGTCTTTTTGAGATATGTATATAATATGTGTTTGTATACATATAGTAACACAAACCTTAATTTATCCACTCCCCCCACCTTTCCTTTTAGATGAGCATAGTTTGTTTTCTAAATCTGTGAGTGTCTTTCTCTTTGGAAATATGTTCATTTGTGTCAGTTATTAGATAACGCCTGTAAGTGATATCATAGAATATAGGTCTTTTGCTTTCAGACTTACCTCATGTTTCGTGATTATCTCCAGACTCATTTGTGGTGCCTCAAAGAACAATGGTTCATTGTTTTCCATGGCTAATATTCCATTGTGTACATGGACCACTTCTTCTTTATCTATTCACCTATTGTTGGACATTTTGATTCCTTCACTGTCTTGGCTATTGTGAATAAGGCTGCACTGAAGCTTTTGCGGCCTGTGTCTTCTCGATTCTTGTCTTCTCCGGTGAGAGGTCCAATGGTGCGCCTGCTGGATTGAATGGTACCTCCATTTTTACTTTTAAACACAGCTCCTTTCTGTTCTCATTATTGGCCGTTACCCCTTTACGTCTCACCAGCAGGTAGAGGGTACACAGTTCTCTAAAACCCCTTCAGCATTTATTGTTTGTAGACTTTTTGCTGATGATCAGTCGACTGGTGTAAGTTGAAACTTTTTGTAGATTAGATTTCATGGGTCTAACACTCCCTGAGGTTGAGCGTTTATCCATTTTCCTTTTCTTTAAAAGAGCGTGAGTAAAACGTTAATATTCATACTCTCTTCTGGAAACATTTGCCTGTTTTGAAATTTTTGTCCATTCCCTACTTCAGCACAATTTTTTAGGGCAGGTGTCCTTTACAGCCCTGAGTCCTTGTGAATGTTAAGTGACCATTAGCTGTGAGTTTCAAGCTGCTCTTGCAGGAAACGGCCACAAGGTGGCATCATTTCTCCTTTACCAAATTTGGTAAGTGGGGAAACAGAGCCTTAATGGAAGTGGTGTTCTACGTTGTAAATTAGAATGGAATGTGCCAGGAAAAAGCCCTTTATGTTTATGTCTCATTACTTGTTGTTCATATTTATAATTTACTTTTTATTTTTTATCCAAGCAAATTTGATTACAATGGTTTGTTTGTTCTAGGTGGGCAAATGTGGTTCTTTCACACATATACGTGTATCTATTCTTCCTCGCATCCTTTTCCCATATAGGTTATGACACAATGTTGAGTAGTCTTCTCCTGGTCTTCCGTACGTCTTTGGTGATTATATATTTCACATGGTTTGTATATCTCTGTTAACCCCAATATGGTAAATTATCCAATCCTCATCCCTTTCTATTTGATGAACCATAAGTTTTTTAATGAATCTGTGATTGCCTTTCTCTGTGGAAATATCTTCATTAGTATCAATTTTTATGTAACTCCTAAAAGTGATATGATAGGATATGTGTCTTTTACTTTCTCACTTACTACAGGTGGTGTGATTACGTCTAGACTCATCTATGGTGCTGCAAATTGCATTGTTTCATTTTTTTCACTAGCGAATATTCCATCTATACATGGAGGAGTTCTTCTTTGTCCACCCATCTGTTGGTGGACATTTTGGTTACCTCCATATCTTGGCTATTGTAATACTGTGCAATGCAGATTTGCCTGCCTGTGTCTTTCCAATTCTCTCTTCTTAGATTATAGGTCGAGGAGTTGGCCTGCTGGATCATATGGTAGCTCGATGTTTACCTTTTTAAGGCACCTCCATTCTGTTCTCATTTGTGGCCCTTTCCAAGTTACGTCCCCCTTGAAGTTGAGGGTATGCATTTCTCCACAACAGCTTCAGCATTTATTGTTTGTAGTTTTCTTGCTGATGGTTTTTCTGACAAGTGTGACCTGATACCTCTTTTTGGTTGAATTCGCATGTGCCTCATAATCCGTTGAAACAGAGCTTTAAGGCATATCCTTTTTATTTTTCAAGCTGTGATTACCCCTTAGTTCTTCAAAGTGTTCTCTTAAAGTATGTGTCACATTTTGAAATGTTTTGGCCATTACCTCCCTCAAGACATATTGAGGGCATGTTTCATTTACAGTCCTGCATTACTTCTTCCTATGAAATGACCATTAGCACAGGCCTTAAAGCTGTTTTTGCAGGTAACTGCCAGAGGGTGGCAGCCTTTCTATGTTCCCCACCCTGGTAACTAGGGAAATGCCCTTGCGGCCTGTGGTGTTTCTCAGTTATAAATTAGAGTGGAGTGTGCCCGGACAAACCAACACAAGCTGATGTGTCTTTACTTTTGTTCAATTTTTAAATTTAATTTTTATTTTTTATTGGAGTAATTTTCCACTGTGTACTTGGACCACTTCTACTTTGTGCATTCCTCAGTTGATGGACATTTTCATTGCTTCCAAGTGTTGGCTATGGTAAATATTGTTGGAGTGCAGGATTGCTAGCCTGTGACTTTTTTTTTAATATTTATTTATTTATTTATTTATTTATTTATTTATTTTTGGCTGTGTTGGATCTTCGTTTGTGCGCGAGGGCTTTCTGTAGTTGCGGCGAGCGGGGGCCACTCTTCATCGCGGTGCGTGGGTCTCTCACTATCGCGGCCTCTCTTGTTGCGGAGCACAGGCTCCATGCGCGCAGGCTCAGTGGTTGTGGCTCACGGGCCCAGTTGCTCCGCGGCATGTGGGATCTTCCCAGACCGGGGCTCGAACCCGTGTGCCCTGCATTGGCAGGCAGACTCTCAACCACTGCACCACCAGGGAAGCCCCAAGCCTGTGACTTTTTGATTCTCATTTTCTCAGGTGATAGGCCCAGCAGTGGGTGTGATTGATTGACTGGTAGCACCATGTTACCCTTATCAAAGCACCTTCTTTGTGTTTTCATTAGTGGCTCTTACCACATCCCCCTTAGAATCGAGGGTACGCATTTCTCCACAATCGCTTCAGCATTTATTGTTTGCAGCATTTATGCTAATGGCCCTTCTGGCTGGTGTGAGCTGATAGGTTTTTGTACTTTGGGTTTTCATGTCTTTGAATATTCATAAAACTCATCATTTTCCTCTGCCGTTTTCTTTTCTGCTAAAAAAAGGGAACAGTTGGGAGTACAATATAATTCTTGAAATTGTCTTCTTGGAAGCTTGCCCTCTGTTAAATTTTTTGGTCGATTTCCAGCCCAGAATTTTTTTAGAGAGCAGGTCTCATTTCCCGAACTGCAAGTGTGGTGCATATTTAGTGACCTTTAGTAATGGGTTAAAAGCTGCTGTTGTGGGAAGTGGCCTCAAGCAGGCAGCATTCCTCCATTCCCAAATCTGGGTACTAGGGCAGCAGAGCCTTTCTGGAAGTCGTGTTCCTAGGTTGTAAATTATATTGGAATGTGCATGGAGAAACCCCCATAAGTTTATGTCTCATTATTTCTTCTTGGTTTTAAAAATTTTTTTAATTGGGGTAAAGCTTAGAATATTGTTTGTCCGAGGTGTACACAATCTGGTTCATTTGTACATTATATATGTCTATTCAAGTACAGATCCCCTTCCCATGTAAAATGTTACAGAGGGTTCCGCACACCTCCCTTCTATATGGTAGGTCTTTTTGAGATATGTATATAATATGTGTTTGTATACATATAGTAACACTAACCTTAATTTATCCACTCCCCCCACCTTTCCTTTTAGATGAGCATAGTTTGTTTTCTAAATCTGTGAGTGTCTTTCTCTTTGGAAATATGTTCATTTGTGTCAGTTATTAGATATCGCCTGTAAGTGATATCATAGAATATAGGTCTTTTGCTTTCGGACTTACCTCTTGTTTCGTGATTATCTCCAGACTCATTTGTGGTGCCTCAAAAAACAATGGTTCATTGTTTTCCATGGCTAATATTCCATTGTGTACATGGACCACTTCTTCTTTATCTATTCACCTGTTGTTGGACATTTTGATTCCTTCACTGTCTTGGCTATTGTGAAGAAGGCTGCACTGAAGCTTTTGCGGCCTGTGTCTTCTCGATTCTTGTCTTCTCCGGTGAGAGGTCCAATGGTGCGCCCGCTGCATTGAATGGTACCTCCATTTTTACTTTTAAACACAGTTCCTTTCTGTTCTCATTATTGGCCGTTACCCCTTTACGTCTCACCAGCAGGTAGAGGGTACACAGTTCTCTAAAACCCCGTCAGCACTTATTGTTTGTAGACTTTTTGCTGATGGTCAGTCGACTGGTGTAAGTTGAAACTTTTTGTAGATTAGATTTCATGGGTCTAACACTCCCTGAGGTTGAGCTTTTATCCATTTTCCTTTTTTTTAAAAGAGCGTGAGTAAAACGTTAATATTCATACTCTCTTCTGGAAACATTTGCCTGTTTTGAAATTTTTGTCCATTCCCTACTTCAGCACAATTTTTTAGGGCAGGTGTCCTTTACAGCCCTGAGTCCTTGTGAATGTTAAGTGACCATTAGCTGTGAGTTTAAAGCTGCTCTTGCAGGAAACGGCCACAAGGTGGCATCATTTCTCCTTTACCAAATTTGGTAAGTGGGGAAACAGAGCCTTAATGGAAGTGGTGTTCTAGGTTGTAAATTAGAATGGAATGTGCGAGGAAAACGCCCTTTATGTTTATGTCTCATTACTTGTTGTTCATATTTATAATTTACTTTTTATTTTTTATCCAAGCAAATTTGATTACAATGGTTTGTTTGTTCTAGGTGGGCAAATGTGGTTCTTTCACACATATACGTGTATCTATTCTTCCTCGCATCCTTTTCCCATATAGGTTATGACACAATGTTGAGTAGTCTTCTCCTGGTCTTCCGTACGTCTTTGGTGATTATATATTTCACATGGTTTGTATATCTCTGTTAACCCCAATATGGTAAATTATCCAATCCTCATCCATTTCTATTTGGTGAACCATAAGTTTTTTAATGAATCTGTGATTGCCTTTCTCTGTGGAAATATCTTCATTAGTATCAATTTTTATGTAACTCCTAAAAGTGATATGATAGGATATGTGTCTTTTACTTTCTCACTTACTACAGGTGGTGTGATTACGTCTAGACTCATCTATGGTGCTGCAAATGGCATTGTTTCATTTTTTTCACTAGCGAATATTCCATCTATACATGGAGGAGTTCTTCTTTGTCCACCCATCTGTTGGTGGACTTTTTGGTTACCTCCATATCTTGGCTATTGTAATACTGTGCAATGCAGATTTGCCTGCCTGTGTCTTTCCAATTCTCTCTTCTTAGATTATAGGTCGAGGAGTGGGCCTGCTGGATCATATGGTAGCTCAATGTTTACCTTTTTAAGGCACCTCCATTCTGTTCTCATTTGTGGCCCTTTCCAAGTTACGTCCCCCTTGAAGTTGAGGGTATGCATTTCTCCACAACAGCTTCAGCATTTATTGTTTGTAGTTTTCTTGCTGATGGTTTTTCTGACAAGTGTGAGCTGATACCTCTTTTTGGTTGAATTCTCATGTGCCTCATAATCCGTTGAAACTGAGCTTTAAAGCATATCCTTTTTATTTTTCAAGCTGTGATTACCCCTTAGTTCTTCAAAGTATTCTCTTAAAGTATGTGTCACATTTTGAAATGTTTTGGCCATTACCTCCCTCAAGACATATTGAGGGCATGTTTCATTTACAGTCCTGCATTACTTCTTCCTATTAAATGACCATTAGCACAGGCCTTAAAGCTGTTTTTGCAGGTAACTGCCAGAGGGTGGCAGCCTTTCTATGTTCCCCACCCTGGTAACTAGGGAAATGCCCTTGCGGCCTGTGGTGTTACTCGGTTATAAATTAGAGTGGAGTGTGCCCGGACAAACCCACACAAGCTGATGTCTCTTTACTTTTGTTGGATTTTTAAATTTAATTTTTATTTTTTATTGGAATAATTTTCCACTGTGTACGTGGACCACTTCTACTTTGTGCATTCCTCGGTTGATGGACATTTTCATTGCTTCCAAGTGTTGGCTATGGAAAATATTGTTGGAGTGCAGGATTGCTAGCCTGTGACTTTTTTTTTTAATATTTATTTATTTATTTATTTATTTATTTATTTATTTATTTATTTATTTTTGGCTGTGTTGGATCTTCGTTTGTGCGCGAGGGCTTTCTGTAGTTGCGGCGAGCGGGGCCACTCTTCATCGCGGTGCATGGGTCTCTCACTATCGCGGCCTCTCTTGTTGCGGAGCACAGGCTCCATGCGCGCAGGCTCAGTGGTTGTGGCTCACGGGCCCAGTTGCTCCGCGGCATGTGGGATCTTCCCAGACCGGGGCTCGAACCCGTGTGCCCTGCATTGGCAGGCAGACTCTCAACCACTGCACCACCAGGGAAGCCCCAAGCCTGTGACTTTTTGATTCTCATTTTCTCAGGTGATAGGCCCAGCAGTGGGTGTGATTGATTGACTGGTAGCACCATGTTACCCTTATCAAAGCACCTTCTTTGTGTTTTCATTAGTGGCTCTTACCACGTCCCCCTTAGAATCGAGGGTACGCATTTCTCCACAATCGCTTCAGCATTTATTGTTTTCAGCATTTATGCTAATGGCCCTTCTGGCTGGTGTGAGCTGATAGGTTTTTGTACTTTGGGTTTTCATGTCTTTGAAAATTCATAAAACTCATCATTTTCCTCTGCCGTTTTCTTTTCTGCTAAAAAAAGGGAACAGTTGGGAGTACAATATAATTCTTGAAATTGTCTTCTTGGAAGCTTGCCCTCTGTTAAATTTTTTGGTCGATTTCCAGCCCAGAATTTTTTTAGAGAGCAGGTCTCATTTCCCGAACTGCAAGTGTGGTGCATATTTAGTGACCTTTAGTAATGGGTTAAAAGCTGCTGTTGTGGGAAGTGGCCTCAAGCAGGCAGCATTCCTCCATTCCCAAATCTGGGTACTAGGGCAGCAGAGCCTTTCTGGAAGTCGTGTTCCTAGGTTGTAAATTATATTGGAATGTGCATGGAGAAACCCCCATAAGTTTATGTCTCATTATTTCTTCTTGGTTTTAAAAATTTTTTTAATTGGGGTAAAGCTTAGAATATTGTTTGTCCGAGGTGTACACAATCTGGTTCATTTGTACATTATATATGTCTATTCAAGTACAGATCCCCTTCCCATGTAAAATGTTACAGAGGGTTCCGCACACCTCCCTTCTATATGGTAGGTCTTTTTGAGATATGTATATAATATGTGTTTGTATACATATAGTAACACTAACCTTAATTTATCCACTCCCCCCACCTTTCCTTTTAGATGAGCATAGTTTGTTTTCTGAATCTGTGAGTGTCTTTCTCTTTGGAAATATGTTCATTTGTGTCAGTTATTAGATATCGCCTGTAAGTGATATCATAGATTATAGGTCTTTTGCTTTCGGACTTACCTCTTGTTTCGTGATTATCTCCAGACTCATTTGTGGTGCCTCAAAAAACAATGGTTCATTGTTTTCCATGGCTAATATTCCATTGTGTACATGGACCACTTCTTCTTTATCTATTCACCTGTTGTTGGACATTTTGATTCCTTCACTGTCTTGGCTATTGTGAAGAAGGCTGCACTGAAGCTTTTGCGGCCTGTGTCTTCTCGATTCTTGTCTTCTCCGGTGAGAGGTCCAATGGTGCGCCCGCTGCATTGAATGGTACCTCCATTTTTACTTTTAAACACAGTTCCTTTCTGTTCTCATTATTGGCCGTTACCCCTTTACGTCTCACCAGCAGGTAGAGGGTACACAGTTCTCTAAAACCCCGTCAGCACTTATTGTTTGTAGACTTTTTGCTGATGGTCAGTCGACTGGTGTAAGTTGAAACTTTTTGTAGATTAGATTTCATGGGTCTAACACTCCCTGAGGTTGAGCTTTTATCCATTTTCCTTTTTTTTAAAAGAGCGTGAGTAAAACGTTAATATTCATACTCTCTTCTGGAAACATTTGCCTGTTTTGAAATTTTTGTCCATTCCCTACTTCAGCACAATTTTTTAGGGCAGGTGTCCTTTACAGCCCTGAGTCCTTGTGAATGTTAAGTGACCATTAGCTGTGAGTTTAAAGCTGCTCTTGCAGGAAACGGCCACAAGGTGGCATCATTTCTCCTTTACCAAATTTGGTAAGTGGGGAAACAGAGCCTTAATGGAAGTGGTGTTCTACGTTGTAAATTAGAATGGAATGTGCGAGGAAAACGCCCTTTATGTTTATGTCTCATTACTTGTTGTTCATATTTATAATTTACTTTTTATTTTTTATCCAAGCAAATTTGATTACAATGGTTTGTTTGTTCTAGGTGGGCAAATGTGGTTCTTTCACACATATACGTGTATCTATTCTTCCTCGCATCCTTTTCCCATATAGGTTATGACACAATGTTGAGTAGTCTTCTCCTGGTCTTCCGTACGTCTTTGGTGATTATATATTTCACATGGTTTGTATATCTCTGTTAACCCCAATATGGTAAATTATCCAATCCTCATCCATTTCTATTTGGTGAACCATAAGTTTTTTAATGAATCTGTGATTGCCTTTCTCTGTGGAAATATCTTCATTAGTATCAATTTTTATGTAACTCCTAAAAGTGATATGATAGGATATGTGTCTTTTACTTTCTCACTTACTACAGGTGGTGTGATTACGTCTAGACTCATCTATGGTGCTGCAAATGGCATTGTTTCATTTTTTTCACTAGCGAATATTCCATCTATACATGGAGGAGTTCTTCTTTGTCCACCCATCTGTTGGTGGACTTTTTGGTTACCTCCATATCTTGGCTATTGTAATACTGTGCAATGCAGATTTGCCTGCCTGTGTCTTTCCAATTCTCTCTTCTTAGATTATAGGTCGAGGAGTGGGCCTGCTGGATCATATGGTAGCTCAATGTTTACCTTTTTAAGGCACCTCCATTCTGTTCTCATTTGTGGCCCTTTCCAAGTTACGTCCCCCTTGAAGTTGAGGGTATGCATTTCTCCACAACAGCTTCAGCATTTATTGTTTGTAGTTTTCTTGCTGATGGTTTTTCTGACAAGTGTGAGCTGATACCTCTTTTTGGTTGAATTCTCATGTGCCTCATAATCCGTTGAAACTGAGCTTTAAAGCATATCCTTTTTATTTTTCAAGCTGTGATTACCCCTTAGTTCTTCAAAGTATTCTCTTAAAGTATGTGTCACATTTTGAAATGTTTTGGCCATTACCTCCCTCAAGACATATTGAGGGCATGTTTCATTTACAGTCCTGCATTACTTCTTCCTATTAAATGACCATTAGCACAGGCCTTAAAGCTGTTTTTGCAGGTAACTGCCAGAGGGTGGCAGCCTTTCTATGTTCCCCACCCTGGTAACTAGGGAAATGCCCTTGCGGCCTGTGGTGTTACTCGGTTATAAATTAGAGTGGAGTGTGCCCGGACAAACCCACACAAGCTGATGTCTCTTTACTTTTGTTGGATTTTTAAATTTAATTTTTATTTTTTATTGGAATAATTTTCCACTGTGTACGTGGACCACTTCTACTTTGTGCATTCCTCGGTTGATGGACATTTTCATTGCTTCCAAGTGTTGGCTATGGAAAATATTGTTGGAGTGCAGGATTGCTAGCCTGTGACTTTTTTTTTTAATATTTATTTATTTATTTATTTATTTATTTATTTATTTATTTATTTATTTTTGGCTGTGTTGGATCTTCGTTTGTGCGCGAGGGCTTTCTGTAGTTGCGGCGAGCGGGGCCACTCTTCATCGCGGTGCATGGGTCTCTCACTATCGCGGCCTCTCTTGTTGCGGAGCACAGGCTCCATGCGCGCAGGCTCAGTGGTTGTGGCTCACGGGCCCAGTTGCTCCGCGGCATGTGGGATCTTCCCAGACCGGGGCTCGAACCCGTGTGCCCTGCATTGGCAGGCAGACTCTCAACCACTGCACCACCAGGGAAGCCCCAAGCCTGTGACTTTTTGATTCTCATTTTCTCAGGTGATAGGCCCAGCAGTGGGTGTGATTGATTGACTGGTAGCACCATGTTACCCTTATCAAAGCACCTTCTTTGTGTTTTCATTAGTGGCTCTTACCACGTCCCCCTTAGAATCGAGGGTACGCATTTCTCCACAATCGCTTCAGCATTTATTGTTTTCAGCATTTATGCTAATGGCCCTTCTGGCTGGTGTGAGCTGATAGGTTTTTGTACTTTGGGTTTTCATGTCTTTGAAAATTCATAAAACTCATCATTTTCCTCTGCCGTTTTCTTTTCTGCTAAAAAAAGGGAACAGTTGGGAGTACAATATAATTCTTGAAATTGTCTTCTTGGAAGCTTGCCCTCTGTTAAATTTTTTGGTCGATTTCCAGCCCAGAATTTTTTTAGAGAGCAGGTCTCATTTCCCGAACTGCAAGTGTGGTGCATATTTAGTGACCTTTAGTAATGGGTTAAAAGCTGCTGTTGTGGGAAGTGGCCTCAAGCAGGCAGCATTCCTCCATTCCCAAATCTGGGTACTAGGGCAGCAGAGCCTTTCTGGAAGTCGTGTTCCTAGGTTGTAAATTATATTGGAATGTGCATGGAGAAACCCCCATAAGTTTATGTCTCATTATTTCTTCTTGGTTTTAAAAATTTTTTTAATTGGGGTAAAGCTTAGAATATTGTTTGTCCGAGGTGTACACAATCTGGTTCATTTGTACATTATATATGTCTATTCAAGTACAGATCCCCTTCCCATGTAAAATGTTACAGAGGGTTCCGCACACCTCCCTTCTATATGGTAGGTCTTTTTGAGATATGTATATAATATGTGTTTGTATACATATAGTAACACTAACCTTAATTTATCCACTCCCCCCACCTTTCCTTTTAGATGAGCATAGTTTGTTTTCTGAATCTGTGAGTGTCTTTCTCTTTGGAAATATGTTCATTTGTGTCAGTTATTAGATATCGCCTGTAAGTGATATCATAGATTATAGGTCTTTTGCTTTCGGACTTACCTCTTGTTTCGTGATTATCTCCAGACTCATTTGTGGTGCCTCAAAAAACAATGGTTCATTGTTTTCCATGGCTAATATTCCATTGTGTACATGGACCACTTCTTCTTTATCTATTCACCTGTTGTTGGACATTTTGATTCCTTCACTGTCTTGGCTATTGTGAAGAAGGCTGCACTGAAGCTTTTGCGGCCTGTGTCTTCTCGATTCTTGTCTTCTCCGGTGAGAGGTCCAATGGTGCGCCCGCTGCATTGAATGGTACCTCCATTTTTACTTTTAAACACAGTTCCTTTCTGTTCTCATTATTGGCCGTTACCCCTTTACGTCTCACCAGCAGGTAGAGGGTACACAGTTCTCTAAAACCCCGTCAGCACTTATTGTTTGTAGACTTTTTGCTGATGGTCAGTCGACTGGTGTAAGTTGAAACTTTTTGTAGATTAGATTTCATGGGTCTAACACTCCCTGAGGTTGAGCTTTTATCCATTTTCCTTTTTTTTAAAAGAGCGTGAGTAAAACGTTAATATTCATACTCTCTTCTGGAAACATTTGCCTGTTTTGAAATTTTTGTCCATTCCCTACTTCAGCACAATTTTTTAGGGCAGGTGTCCTTTACAGCCCTGAGTCCTTGTGAATGTTAAGTGACCATTAGCTGTGAGTTTAAAGCTGCTCTTGCAGGAAACGGCCACAAGGTGGCATCATTTCTCCTTTACCAAATTTGGTAAGTGGGGAAACAGAGCCTTAATGGAAGTGGTGTTCTACGTTGTAAATTAGAATGGAATGTGCGAGGAAAACGCCCTTTATGTTTATGTCTCATTACTTGTTGTTCATATTTATAATTTACTTTTTATTTTTTATCCAAGCAAATTTGATTACAATGGTTTGTTTGTTCTAGGTGGGCAAATGTGGTTCTTTCACACATATACGTGTATCTATTCTTCCTCGCATCCTTTTCCCATATAGGTTATGACACAATGTTGAGTAGTCTTCTCCTGGTCTTCCGTACGTCTTTGGTGATTATATATTTCACATGGTTTGTATATCTCTGTTAACCCCAATATGGTAAATTATCCAATCCTCATCCATTTCTATTTGGTGAACCATAAGTTTTTTAATGAATCTGTGATTGCCTTTCTCTGTGGAAATATCTTCATTAGTATCAATTTTTATGTAACTCCTAAAAGTGATATGATAGGATATGTGTCTTTTACTTTCTCACTTACTACAGGTGGTGTGATTACGTCTAGACTCATCTATGGTGCTGCAAATGGCATTGTTTCATTTTTTTCACTAGCGAATATTCCATCTATACATGGAGGAGTTCTTCTTTGTCCACCCATCTGTTGGTGGACTTTTTGGTTACCTCCATATCTTGGCTATTGTAATACTGTGCAATGCAGATTTGCCTGCCTGTGTCTTTCCAATTCTCTCTTCTTAGATTATAGGTCGAGGAGTGGGCCTGCTGGATCATATGGTAGCTCAATGTTTACCTTTTTAAGGCACCTCCATTCTGTTCTCATTTGTGGCCCTTTCCAAGTTACGTCCCCCTTGAAGTTGAGGGTATGCATTTCTCCACAACAGCTTCAGCATTTATTGTTTGTAGTTTTCTTGCTGATGGTTTTTCTGACAAGTGTGAGCTGATACCTCTTTTTGGTTGAATTCTCATGTGCCTCATAATCCGTTGAAACTGAGCTTTAAAGCATATCCTTTTTATTTTTCAAGCTGTGATTACCCCTTAGTTCTTCAAAGTATTCTCTTAAAGTATGTGTCACATTTTGAAATGTTTTGGCCATTACCTCCCTCAAGACATATTGAGGGCATGTTTCATTTACAGTCCTGCATTACTTCTTCCTATTAAATGACCATTAGCACAGGCCTTAAAGCTGTTTTTGCAGGTAACTGCCAGAGGGTGGCAGCCTTTCTATGTTCCCCACCCTGGTAACTAGGGAAATGCCCTTGCGGCCTGTGGTGTTACTCGGTTATAAATTAGAGTGGAGTGTGCCCGGACAAACCCACACAAGCTGATGTCTCTTTACTTTTGTTGGATTTTTAAATTTAATTTTTATTTTTTATTGGAATAATTTTCCACTGTGTACGTGGACCACTTCTACTTTGTGCATTCCTCGGTTGATGGACATTTTCATTGCTTCCAAGTGTTGGCTATGGAAAATATTGTTGGAGTGCAGGATTGCCAGCCTGTGACTTTTTTTTTTTTAATATTTATTTATTTATTTATTTATTTATTTATTTTTGGCTGTGTTGGATCTTCGTTTGTGCGCGAGGGCTTTCTGTAGTTGCGGCGAGCGGGGGCCACTCTTCATCGCGGTGCGTGGGTCTCTCACTATCGCGGCCTCTCTTGTTGCGGAGCACAGGCTCCATGCGCGCAGGCTCAGTGGTTGTGGTTCATGGGCCCAGTTGCTCCGCGGCATGTGGGATCTTCCCAGACCGGGGCTCGAACCCGTGTGCCCTGCATTGGCAGGCAGACTCTCAACCACTGCACCACCAGGGAAGCCCCAAGCCTGTGACTTTTTGATTCTCATTTTCTCAGGTGATAGGCCCAGCAGTGGGTGTGATTGATTGACTGGTAGCACCATGTTACCCTTATCAAAGCACCTTCTTTGTGTTTTCATTAGTGGCTCTTACCACATCCCCCTTAGAATCGAGGGTACGCATTTCTCCACAATCGCTTCAGCATTTATTGTTTTCAGCATTTATGCTAATGGCCCTTCTGGCTGGTGTGAGCTGATAGGTTTTTGTACTTTGGGTTTTCATGTCTTTGCAAATTCATAAAACTCATCATTTTCCTCTGCCGTTTTCTTTTCTGCTAAAAAAAGGGAACAGTTGGGAGTACAATATAATTCTTGAAATTGTCTTCTTGGAAGCTTGCCCTCTGTTAAATTTTTTGGTCGATTTCCAGCCCAGAATTTTTTTAGAGAGCAGGTCTCATTTCCCGAACTGCAAGTGTGGTGCATATTTAGTGACCTTTAGTAATGGGTTAAAAGCTGCTGTTGTGGGAAGTGGCCTCAAGCAGGCAGCATTCCTCCATTCCCAAATCTGGGTACTAGGGCAGCAGAGCCTTTCTGGAAGTCGTGTTCCTAGGTTGTAAATTATATTGGAATGTGCATGGAGAAACCCCCATAAGTTTATGTCTCATTATTTCTTCTTGGTTTTAAAAATTTTTTTAATTGGGGTAAAGCTTAGAATATTGTTTGTCCGAGGTGTACACAATCTGGTTCATTTGTACATTATATATGTCTATTCAAGTACAGATCCCCTTCCCATGTAAAATGTTACAGAGGGTTCCGCACACCTCCCTTCTATATGGTAGGTCTTTTTGAGATATGTATATAATATGTGTTTGTATACATATAGTAACACTAACCTTAATTTATCCACTCCCCCCACCTTTCCTTTTAGATGAGCATAGTTTGTTTTCTAAATCTGTGAGTGTCTTTCTCTTTGGAAATATGTTCATTTGTGTCAGTTATTAGATAACGCCTGTAAGTGATATCATAGAATATAGGTCTTTTGCTTTCGGACTTACCTCTTGTTTCGTGATTATCTCCAGACTCATTTGTGGTGCCTCAAAAAACAATGGTTCATTGTTTTCCATGGCTAATATTCCATTGTGTACATGGACCACTTCTTCTTTATCTATTCACCTGTTGTTGGACATTTTGATTCCTTCACTGTCTTGGCTATTGTGAAGAAGGCTGCACTGAAGCTTTTGCGGCCTGTGTCTTCTCGATTCTTGTCTTCTCCGGTGAGAGGTCCAATGGTGCGCCCGCTGCATTGAATGGTACCTCCATTTTTACTTTTAAACACAGTTCCTTTCTGTTCTCATTATTGGCCGTTACCCCTTTACGTCTCACCAGCAGGTAGAGGGTACACAGTTCTCTAAACCCCGTCAGCATTTATTGTTTGTAGACTTTTTGCTGATGGTCAGTCGACTGGTGTAAGTTGAAACTTTTTGTAGATTAGATTTCATGGGTCTAACACTCCCTGAGGTTGAGCTTTTATCCATTTTCCTTTTTTTTAAAAGAGCGTGAGTAAAACGTTAATATTCATACTCTCTTCTGGAAACATTTGCCTGTTTTGAAATTTTTGTCCATTCCCTACTTCAGCACAATTTTTTAGGGCAGGTGTCCTTTACAGCCCTGAGTCCTTGTGAATGTTAAGTGACCATTAGCTGTGAGTTTAAAGCTGCTCTTGCAGGAAACGGCCACAAGGTGGCATCATTTCTCCTTTACCAAATTTGGTAAGTGGGGAAACAGAGCCTTAATGGAAGTGGTGTTCTAGGTTGTAAATTAGAATGGAATGTGCGAGGAAAACGCCCTTTATGTTTATGTCTCATTACTTGTTGTTCATATTTATAATTTACTTTTTATTTTTTATGCAAGCAAATTTGATTACAATGGTTTTTTGTTCTAGGTGGGCAAATGTGGTTCTTTCACACATATACGTGTATCTATTCTTCCTCGCATCCTTTTCCCATATAGGTTATGACACAATGTTGAGTAGTCTTCTCCTGGTCTTCCGTACGTCTTTGGTGATTATATATTTCACATGGTTTGTATATCTCTGTTAACCCCAATATGGTAAATTATCCAATCCTCATCCATTTCTATTTGGTGAACCATAAGTTTTTTAATGAATCTGTGATTGCCTTTCTCTGTGGAAATATCTTCATTAGTATCAATTTTTATGTAACTCCTAAAAGTGATATGATAGGATATGTGTCTTTTACTTTCTCACTTACTACAGGTGGTGTGATTACGTCTAGACTCATCTATGGTGCTGCAAATGGCATTGTTTCATTTTTTTCACTAGCGAATATTCCATCTATACATGGAGGAGTTCTTCTTTGTCCACCCATCTGTTGGTGGACTTTTTGGTTACCTCCATATCTTGGCTATTGTAATACTGTGCAATGCAGATTTGCCTGCCTGTGTCTTTCCAATTCTCTGTTCTTAGATTATAGGTCGAGGAGTGGGCCTGCTGGATCATATGGTAGCTCAATGTTTACCTTTTTAAGGCACCTCCATTCTGTTCTCATTTGTGGCCCTTTCCAAGTTACGTCCCCCTTGAAGTTGAGGGTATGCATTTCTCCACAACAGCTTCAGCATTTATTGTTTGTAGTTTTCTTGCTGATGGTTTTTCTGACAAGTGTGAGCTGATACCTCTTTTTGGTTGAATTCTCATGTGCCTCATAATCCGTTGAAACTGAGCTTTAAAGCATATCCTTTTTATTTTTCAAGCTGTGATTACCCCTTAGTTCTTCAAAGTGTTCTCTTAAAGTATGTGTCACATTTTGAAATGTTTTGGCCATTACCTCCCTCAAGACATATTGAGGGCATGTTTCATTTACAGTCCTGCATTACTTCTTCCTATTAAATGACCATTAGCACAGGCCTTAAAGCTGTTTTTGCAGGTAACTGCCAGAGGGTGGCAGCCTTTCTATGTTCCCCACCCTGGTAACTAGGGAAATGCCCTTGCGGCCTGTGGTGTTACTCGGTTATAAATTAGAGTGGAGTGTGCCCGGACAAACCCACACAAGCTGATGTCTCTTTACTTTTGTTGGATTTTTAAATTTAATTTTTATTTTTTATTGGAATAATTTTCCACTGTGTACGTGGACCACTTCTACTTTGTGCATTCCTCGGTTGATGGACATTTTCATTGCTTCCAAGTGTTGGCTATGGAAAATATTGTTGGAGTGCAGGATTGCCAGCCTGTGACTTTTTTTTTTTTTAATATTTATTTATTTATTTATTTATTTATTTATTTATTTATTTTTGGCTGTGTTGGATCTTCGTTTGTGCGCGAGGGCTTTCTGTAGTTGCGGCGAGCGGGTGCCACTCTTCATCGCGGTGCGTGGGTCTCTCACTATCGCGGCCTCTCTTGTTGCGGAGCACAGGCTCCATGCGCGCAGGCTCAGTGGTTGTGGTTCATGGGCCCAGTTGCTCCGCGGCATGTGGGATCTTCCCAGACCGGGGCTCGAACCCGTGTGCCCTGCATTGGCAGGCAGACTCTCAACCACTGCACCACCAGGGAAGCCCCAAGCCTGTGACTTTTTGATTCTCATTTTCTCAGGTGATAGGCCCAGCAGTGGGTGTGATTGATTGACTGGTAGCACCATGTTACCCTTATCAAAGCACCTTCTTTGTGTTTTCATTAGTGGCTCTTACCACATCCCCCTTAGAATCGAGGGTACGCATTTCTCCACAATCGCTTCAGCATTTATTGTTTGCAGCATTTATGCTAATGGCCCTTCTGGCTGGTGTGAGCTGATAGGTTTTTGTACTTTGGGTTTTCATGTCTTTGAAAATTCATAAAACTCATCATTTTCCTATGCCGTTTTCTTTTCTGCTAAAAAAAGGGAACAGTTGGGAGTACAATATAATTCTTGAAATTGTCTTCTTGGAAGCTTGCCCTCTGTTAAATTTTTTGGTCGATTTCCAGCCCAGAATTTTTTTAGAGAGCAGGTCTCATTTCCCGAACTGCAAGTGTGGTGCATATTTAGTGACCTTTAGTAATGGGTTAAAAGCTGCTGTTGTGGGAAGTGGCCTCAAGCAGGCAGCATTCCTCCATTCCCAAATCTGGGTACTAGGGCAGCAGAGCCTTTCTGGAAGTCGTGTTCCTAGGTTGTAAATTATATTGGAATGTGCATGGAGAAACCCCCATAAGTTTATGTCTCATTATTTCTTCTTGGTTTTAAAAATTTTTTTAATTGGGGTAAAGCTTAGAATATTGTTTGTCCGAGGTGTACACAATCTGGTTCATTTGTACATTATATATGTCTATTCAAGTACAGATCCCCTTCCCATGTAAAATGTTACAGAGGGTTCCGCACACCTCCCTTCTATATGGTAGGTCTTTTTGAGATATGTATATAATATGTGTTTGTATACATATAGTAACACTAACCTTAATTTATCCACTCCCCCCACCTTTCCTTTTAGATGAGCATAGTTTGTTTTCTAAATCTGTGAGTGTCTTTCTCTTTGGAAATATGTTCATTTGTGTCAGTTATTAGATATCGCCTGTAAGTGATATCATAGAATATAGGTCTTTTGCTTTCGGACTTACCTCTTGTTTCGTGATTATCTCCAGACTCATTTGTGGTGCCTCAAAAAACAATGGTTCATTGTTTTCCATGGCTAATATTCCATTGTGTACATGGACCACTTCTTCTTTATCTATTCACCTGTTGTTGGACATTTTGATTCCTTCACTGTCTTGGCTATTGTGAAGAAGGCTGCACTGAAGCTTTTGCGGCCTGTGTCTTCTCGATTCTTGTCTTCTCCGGTGAGAGGTCCAATGGTGCGCCCGCTGCATTGAATGGTACCTCCATTTTTACTTTTAAACACAGTTCCTTTCTGTTCTCATTATTGGCCGTTACCCCTTTACGTCTCACCAGCAGGTAGAGGGTACACAGTTCTCTAAAACCCCGTCAGCACTTATTGTTTGTAGACTTTTTGCTGATGGTCAGTCGACTGGTGTAAGTTGAAACTTTTTGTAGATTAGATTTCATGGGTCTAACACTCCCTGAGGTTGAGCTTTTATCCATTTTCCTTTTTTTTAAAAGAGCGTGAGTAAAACGTTAATATTCATACTCTCTTCTGGAAACATTTGCCTGTTTTGAAATTTTTGTCCATTCCCTACTTCAGCACAATTTTTTAGGGCAGGTGTCCTTTACAGCCCTGAGTCCTTGTGAATGTTAAGTGACCATTAGCTGTGAGTTTAAAGCTGCTCTTGCAGGAAACGGCCACAAGGTGGCATCATTTCTCCTTTACCAAATTTGGTAAGTGGGGAAACAGAGCCTTAATGGAAGTGGTGTTCTAGGTTGTAAATTAGAATGGAATGTGCGAGGAAAACGCCCTTTATGTTTATGTCTCATTACTTGTTGTTCATATTTATAATTTACTTTTTATTTTTTATCCAAGCAAATTTGATTACAATGGTTTGTTTGTTCTAGGTGGGCAAATGTGGTTCTTTCACACATATACGTGTATCTATTCTTCCTCGCATCCTTTTCCCATATAGGTTATGACACAATGTTGAGTAGTCTTCTCCTGGTCTTCCGTACGTCTTTGGTGATTATATATTTCACATGGTTTGTATATCTCTGTTAACCCCAATATGGTAAATTATCCAATCCTCATCCATTTCTATTTGGTGAACCATAAGTTTTTTAATGAATCTGTGATTGCCTTTCTCTGTGGAAATATCTTCATTAGTATCAATTTTTATGTAACTCCTAAAAGTGATATGATAGGATATGTGTCTTTTACTTTCTCACTTACTACAGGTGGTGTGATTACGTCTAGACTCATCTATGGTGCTGCAAATGGCATTGTTTCATTTTTTTCACTAGCGAATATTCCATCTATACATGGAGGAGTTCTTCTTTGTCCACCCATCTGTTGGTGGACTTTTTGGTTACCTCCATATCTTGGCTATTGTAATACTGTGCAATGCAGATTTGCCTGCCTGTGTCTTTCCAATTCTCTCTTCTTAGATTATAGGTCGAGGAGTGGGCCTGCTGGATCATATGGTAGCTCAATGTTTACCTTTTTAAGGCACCTCCATTCTGTTCTCATTTGTGGCCCTTTCCAAGTTACGTCCCCCTTGAAGTTGAGGGTATGCATTTCTCCACAACAGCTTCAGCATTTATTGTTTGTAGTTTTCTTGCTGATGGTTTTTCTGACAAGTGTGAGCTGATACCTCTTTTTGGTTGAATTCTCATGTGCCTCATAATCCGTTGAAACTGAGCTTTAAAGCATATCCTTTTTATTTTTCAAGCTGTGATTACCCCTTAGTTCTTCAAAGTATTCTCTTAAAGTATGTGTCACATTTTGAAATGTTTTGGCCATTACCTCCCTCAAGACATATTGAGGGCATGTTTCATTTACAGTCCTGCATTACTTCTTCCTATTAAATGACCATTAGCACAGGCCTTAAAGCTGTTTTTGCAGGTAACTGCCAGAGGGTGGCAGCCTTTCTATGTTCCCCACCCTGGTAACTAGGGAAATGCCCTTGCGGCCTGTGGTGTTACTCGGTTATAAATTAGAGTGGAGTGTGCCCGGACAAACCCACACAAGCTGATGTCTCTTTACTTTTGTTGGATTTTTAAATTTAATTTTTATTTTTTATTGGAATAATTTTCCACTGTGTACGTGGACCACTTCTACTTTGTGCATTCCTCGGTTGATGGACATTTTCATTGCTTCCAAGTGTTGGCTATGGAAAATATTGTTGGAGTGCAGGATTGCTAGCCTGTGACTTTTTTTTTTAATATTTATTTATTTATTTATTTATTTATTTATTTATTTATTTATTTATTTTTGGCTGTGTTGGATCTTCGTTTGTGCGCGAGGGCTTTCTGTAGTTGCGGCGAGCGGGGCCACTCTTCATCGCGGTGCATGGGTCTCTCACTATCGCGGCCTCTCTTGTTGCGGAGCACAGGCTCCATGCGCGCAGGCTCAGTGGTTGTGGCTCACGGGCCCAGTTGCTCCGCGGCATGTGGGATCTTCCCAGACCGGGGCTCGAACCCGTGTGCCCTGCATTGGCAGGCAGACTCTCAACCACTGCACCACCAGGGAAGCCCCAAGCCTGTGACTTTTTGATTCTCATTTTCTCAGGTGATAGGCCCAGCAGTGGATGTGATTGATTGACTGGTAGCACCGTGTTACCCTTATCAAAGCACCTTCTTTGTGTTTTCATTAGTGGCTCTTACCACGTCCCCCTTAGAATCGAGGGTACGCATTTCTCCACAATCGCTTCAGCATTTATTGTTTGCAGCATTTATGCTAATGGCCCTTCTGGCTGGTGTGAGCTGATAGGTTTTTGTACTTTGGGTTTTCATGTCTTTGAAAATTCATAAAACTCATCATTTTTCTCTGCCGTTTTCTTTTCTGCTAAAAAAAGGAAACAGTTGGGAGTACAATATAATTCTTGAAATTGTCTTCTTGGAAGCTTGCCCTCTGTTAAATTTTTTGGTCGATTTTCCAGCCCAGAATTTTTTTAGAGAGCAGGTCTCATTTCCCGAACTGCAAGTGTGGTGCATATTTAGTGACCTTTAGTAATGGGTTAAAAGCTGCTGTTGTGGGAAGTGGCCTCAAGCAGGCAGCATTCCTCCATTCCCAAATCTGGGTACTAGGGCAGCAGAGCCTTTCTGGAAGTCGTGTTCTTGGGTTGTAAATTTTATTGGAATGTGCATGGAGAAACCCCCATAAGTTTATGTCTCATTATTTCTTCTTGGTTTTAAAATTTTTTTTAATTGGAGTAAAGCTTAGAATATTGTTTGTCCGAGGTGTACACAATCTGGTTCATTTGTACATTATATATGTCTATTCAAGTACAGATCCCCTTCCCATGTCAAATATTACAGAGGGTTCAGCACACCTCCCTTCTATATGGTAGGTCTTTTTGAGATATGTATATAATATGTGTTTGTATACATATAGTAACACAAACCTTAATTTATCCACTCCCCCCACCTTTCCTTTTAGATGAGCATAGTTTGTTTTCTAAATCTGTGAGTGTCTTTCTCTTTGGAAATATGTTCATTTGTGTCAGTTATTAGATAACGCCTGTAAGTGATATCATAGAATATAGGTCTTTTGCTTTCAGACTTACCTCATGTTTCGTGATTATCTCCAGACTCATTTGTGGTGCCTCAAAGAACAATGGTTCATTGTTTTCCATGGCTAATATTCCATTGTGTACATGGACCACTTCTTCTTTATCTATTCACCTATTGTTGGACATTTTGATTCCTTCACTGTCTTGGCTATTGTGAATAAGGCTGCACTGAAGCTTTTGCGGCCTGTGTCTTCTCGATTCTTGTCTTCTCCGGTGAGAGGTCCAATGGTGCGCCTGCTGGATTGAATGGTACCTCCATTTTTACTTTTAAACACAGCTCCTTTCTGTTCTCATTATTGGCCGTTACCCCTTTACGTCTCACCAGCAGGTAGAGGGTACACAGTTCTCTAAAACCCCTTCAGCATTTATTGTTTGTAGACTTTTTGCTGATGATCAGTCGACTGGTGTAAGTTGAAACTTTTTGTAGATTAGATTTCATGGGTCTAACACTCCCTGAGGTTGAGCTTTTATCCATTTTCCTTTTCTTTAAAAGAGCGTGAGTAAAACGTTAATATTCATACTCTCTTCTGGAAACATTTGCCTGTTTTGAAATTTTTGTCCATTCCCTACTTCAGCACAATTTTTTAGGGCAGGTGTCCTTTACAGCCCTGAGTCCTTGTGAATGTTAAGTGACCATTAGCTGTGAGTTTCAAGCTGCTCTTGCAGGAAACGGCCACAAGGTGGCATCATTTCTCCTTTACCAAATTTGGTAAGTGGGGAAACAGAGCCTTAATGGAAGTGGTGTTCTACGTTGTAAATTAGAATGGAATGTGCCAGGAAAAAGCCCTTTATGTTTATGTCTCATTACTTGTTGTTCATATTTATAATTTACTTTTTATTTTTTATCCAAGCAAATTTGATTACAATGGTTTGTTTGTTCTAGGTGGGCAAATGTGGTTCTTTCACACATATACGTGTATCTATTCTTCCTCGCATCCTTTTCCCATATAGGTTATGACACAATGTTGAGTAGTCTTCTCCTGGTCTTCCGTACGTCTTTGGTGATTATATATTTCACATGGTTTGTATATCTCTGTTAACCCCAATATGGTAAATTATCCAATCCTCATCCCTTTCTATTTGATGAACCATAAGTTTTTTAATGAATCTGTGATTGCCTTTCTCTGTGGAAATATCTTCATTAGTATCAATTTTTATGTAACTCCTAAAAGTGATATGATAGGATATGTGTCTTTTACTTTCTCACTTACTACAGGTGGTGTGATTACGTCTAGACTCATCTATGGTGCTGCAAATTGCATTGTTTCATTTTTTTCACTAGCGAATATTCCATCTATACATGGAGGAGTTCTTCTTTGTCCACCCATCTGTTGGTGGACATTTTGGTTACCTCCATATCTTGGCTATTGTAATACTGTGCAATGCAGATTTGCCTGCCTGTGTCTTTCCAATTCTCTCTTCTTAGATTATAGGTCGAGGAGTTGGCCTGCTGGATCATATGGTAGCTCGATGTTTACCTTTTTAAGGCACCTCCATTCTGTTCTCATTTGTGGCCCTTTCCAAGTTACGTCCCCCTTGAAGTTGAGGGTATGCATTTCTCCACAACAGCTTCAGCATTTATTGTTTGTAGTTTTCTTGCTGATGGTTTTTCTGACAAGTGTGAGCTGATACCTCTTTTTGGTTGAATTCGCATGTGCCTCATAATCCGTTGAAACAGAGCTTTAAGGCATATCCTTTTTATTTTTCAAGCTGTGATTACCCCTTAGTTCTTCAAAGTGTTCTCTTAAAGTATGTGTCACATTTTGAAATGTTTTGGCCATTACCTCCCTCAAGACATATTGAGGGCATGTTTCATTTACAGTCCTGCATTACTTCTTCCTATGAAATGACCATTAGCACAGGCCTTAAAGCTGTTTTTGCAGGTAACTGCCAGAGGGTGGCAGCCTTTCTATGTTCCCCACCCTGGTAACTAGGGAAATGCCCTTGCGGCCTGTGGTGTTTCTCAGTTATAAATTAGAGTGGAGTGTGCCCGGACAAACCAACACAAGCTGATGTGTCTTTACTTTTGTTCAATTTTTAAATTTAATTTTTATTTTTTATTGGAGTAATTTTCCACTGTGTACTTGGACCACTTCTACTTTGTGCATTCCTCAGTTGATGGACATTTTCATTGCTTCCAAGTGTTGGCTATGGTAAATATTGTTGGAGTGCAGGATTGCTAGCCTGTGACTTTTTTTTTAATATTTATTTATTTATTTATTTATTTATTTATTTATTTTTGGCTGTGTTGGATCTTCGTTTGTGCGCGAGGGCTTTCTGTAGTTGCGGCGAGCGGGGGCCACTCTTCATCGCGGTGCGTGGGTCTCTCACTATCGCGGCCTCTCTTGTTGCGGAGCACAGGCTCCATGCGCGCAGGCTCAGTGGTTGTGGCTCACGGGCCCAGTTGCTCCGCGGCATGTGGGATCTTCCCAGACCGGGGCTCGAACCCGTGTGCCCTGCATTGGCAGGCAGACTCTCAACCACTGCACCACCAGGGAAGCCCCAAGCCTGTGACTTTTTGATTCTCATTTTCTCAGGTGATAGGCCCAGCAGTGGGTGTGATTGATTGACTGGTAGCACCATGTTACCCTTATCAAAGCACCTTCTTTGTGTTTTCATTAGTGGCTCTTACCACATCCCCCTTAGAATCGAGGGTACGCATTTCTCCACAATCGCTTCAGCATTTATTGTTTGCAGCATTTATGCTAATGGCCCTTCTGGCTGGTGTGAGCTGATAGGTTTTTGTACTTTGGGTTTTCATGTCTTTGAAAATTCATAAAACTCATCATTTTCCTCTGCCGTTTTCTTTTCTGCTAAAAAAAGGGAACAGTTGGGAGTACAATATAATTCTTGAAATTGTCTTCTTGGAAGCTTGCCCTCTGTTAAATTTTTTGGTCGATTTCCAGCCCAGAATTTTTTTAGAGAGCAGGTCTCATTTCCCGAACTGCAAGTGTGGTGCATATTTAGTGACCTTTAGTAATGGGTTAAAAGCTGCTGTTGTGGGAAGTGGCCTCAAGCAGGCAGCATTCCTCCATTCCCAAATCTGGGTACTAGGGCAGCAGAGCCTTTCTGGAAGTCGTGTTCCTAGGTTGTAAATTATATTGGAATGTGCATGGAGAAACCCCCATAAGTTTATGTCTCATTATTTCTTCTTGGTTTTAAAAATTTTTTTAATTGGGGTAAAGCTTAGAATATTGTTTGTCCGAGGTGTACACAATCTGGTTCATTTGTACATTATATATGTCTATTCAAGTACAGATCCCCTTCCCATGTAAAATGTTACAGAGGGTTCCGCACACCTCCCTTCTATATGGTAGGTCTTTTTGAGATATGTATATAATATGTGTTTGTATACATATAGTAACACTAACCTTAATTTATCCACTCCCCCCACCTTTCCTTTTAGATGAGCATAGTTTGTTTTCTAAATCTGTGAGTGTCTTTCTCTTTGGAAATATGTTCATTTGTGTCAGTTATTAGATATCGCCTGTAAGTGATATCATAGAATATAGGTCTTTTGCTTTCGGACTTACCTCTTGTTTCGTGATTATCTCCAGACTCATTTGTGGTGCCTCAAAAAACAATGGTTCATTGTTTTCCATGGCTAATATTCCATTGTGTACATGGACCACTTCTTCTTTATCTATTCACCTGTTGTTGGACATTTTGATTCCTTCACTGTCTTGGCTATTGTGAAGAAGGCTGCACTGAAGCTTTTGCGGCCTGTGTCTTCTCGATTCTTGTCTTCTCCGGTGAGAGGTCCAATGGTGCGCCCGCTGCATTGAATGGTACCTCCATTTTTACTTTTAAACACAGTTCCTTTCTGTTCTCATTATTGGCCGTTACCCCTTTACGTCTCACCAGCAGGTAGAGGGTACACAGTTCTCTAAAACCCCGTCAGCACTTATTGTTTGTAGACTTTTTGCTGATGGTCAGTCGACTGGTGTAAGTTGAAACTTTTTGTAGATTAGATTTCATGGGTCTAACACTCCCTGAGGTTGAGCTTTTATCCATTTTCCTTTTTTTTAAAAGAGCGTGAGTAAAACGTTAATATTCATACTCTCTTCTGGAAACATTTGCCTGTTTTGAAATTTTTGTCCATTCCCTACTTCAGCACAATTTTTTAGGGCAGGTGTCCTTTACAGCCCTGAGTCCTTGTGAATGTTAAGTGACCATTAGCTGTGAGTTTAAAGCTGCTCTTGCAGGAAACGGCCACAAGGTGGCATCATTTCTCCTTTACCAAATTTGGTAAGTGGGGAAACAGAGCCTTAATGGAAGTGGTGTTCTAGGTTGTAAATTAGAATGGAATGTGCGAGGAAAACGCCCTTTATGTTTATGTCTCATTACTTGTTGTTCATATTTATAATTTACTTTTTATTTTTTATCCAAGCAAATTTGATTACAATGGTTTGTTTGTTCTAGGTGGGCAAATGTGGTTCTTTCACACATATACGTGTATCTATTCTTCCTCGCATCCTTTTCCCATATAGGTTATGACACAATGTTGAGTAGTCTTCTCCTGGTCTTCCGTACGTCTTTGGTGATTATATATTTCACATGGTTTGTATATCTCTGTTAACCCCAATATGGTAAATTATCCAATCCTCATCCATTTCTATTTGGTGAACCATAAGTTTTTTAATGAATCTGTGATTGCCTTTCTCTGTGGAAATATCTTCATTAGTATCAATTTTTATGTAACTCCTAAAAGTGATATGATAGGATATGTGTCTTTTACTTTCTCACTTACTACAGGTGGTGTGATTACGTCTAGACTCATCTATGGTGCTGCAAATGGCATTGTTTCATTTTTTTCACTAGCGAATATTCCATCTATACATGGAGGAGTTCTTCTTTGTCCACCCATCTGTTGGTGGACTTTTTGGTTACCTCCATATCTTGGCTATTGTAATACTGTGCAATGCAGATTTGCCTGCCTGTGTCTTTCCAATTCTCTCTTCTTAGATTATAGGTCGAGGAGTGGGCCTGCTGGATCATATGGTAGCTCAATGTTTACCTTTTTAAGGCACCTCCATTCTGTTCTCATTTGTGGCCCTTTCCAAGTTACGTCCCCCTTGAAGTTGAGGGTATGCATTTCTCCACAACAGCTTCAGCATTTATTGTTTGTAGTTTTCTTGCTGATGGTTTTTCTGACAAGTGTGAGCTGATACCTCTTTTTGGTTGAATTCTCATGTGCCTCATAATCCGTTGAAACTGAGCTTTAAAGCATATCCTTTTTATTTTTCAAGCTGTGATTACCCCTTAGTTCTTCAAAGTATTCTCTTAAAGTATGTGTCACATTTTGAAATGTTTTGGCCATTACCTCCCTCAAGACATATTGAGGGCATGTTTCATTTACAGTCCTGCATTACTTCTTCCTATTAAATGACCATTAGCACAGGCCTTAAAGCTGTTTTTGCAGGTAACTGCCAGAGGGTGGCAGCCTTTCTATGTTCCCCACCCTGGTAACTAGGGAAATGCCCTTGCGGCCTGTGGTGTTACTCGGTTATAAATTAGAGTGGAGTGTGCCCGGACAAACCCACACAAGCTGATGTCTCTTTACTTTTGTTGGATTTTTAAATTTAATTTTTATTTTTTATTGGAATAATTTTCCACTGTGTACGTGGACCACTTCTACTTTGTGCATTCCTCGGTTGATGGACATTTTCATTGCTTCCAAGTGTTGGCTATGGAAAATATTGTTGGAGTGCAGGATTGCTAGCCTGTGACTTTTTTTTTTAATATTTATTTATTTATTTATTTATTTATTTATTTATTTATTTATTTATTTTTGGCTGTGTTGGATCTTCGTTTGTGCGCGAGGGCTTTCTGTAGTTGCGGCGAGCGGGGCCACTCTTCATCGCGGTGCATGGGTCTCTCACTATCGCGGCCTCTCTTGTTGCGGAGCACAGGCTCCATGCGCGCAGGCTCAGTGGTTGTGGCTCACGGGCCCAGTTGCTCCGCGGCATGTGGGATCTTCCCAGACCGGGGCTCGAACCCGTGTGCCCTGCATTGGCAGGCAGACTCTCAACCACTGCACCACCAGGGAAGCCCCAAGCCTGTGACTTTTTGATTCTCATTTTCTCAGGTGATAGGCCCAGCAGTGGGTGTGATTGATTGACTGGTAGCACCATGTTACCCTTATCAAAGCACCTTCTTTGTGTTTTCATTAGTGGCTCTTACCACATCCCCCTTAGAATCGAGGGTACGCATTTCTCCACAATCGCTTCAGCATTTATTGTTTGCAGCATTTATGCTAATGGCCCTTCTGGCTGGTGTGAGCTGATAGGTTTTTGTACTTTGGGTTTTCATGTCTTTGAAAATTCATAAAACTCATCATTTTCCTCTGCCGTTTTCTTTTCTGCTAAAAAAAGGGAACAGTTGGGAGTACAATATAATTCTTGAAATTGTCTTCTTGGAAGCTTGCCCTCTGTTAAATTTTTTGGTCGATTTCCAGCCCAGAATTTTTTTAGAGAGCAGGTCTCATTTCCCGAACTGCAAGTGTGGTGCATATTTAGTGACCTTTAGTAATGGGTTAAAAGCTGCTGTTGTGGGAAGTGGCCTCAAGCAGGCAGCATTCCTCCATTCCCAAATCTGGGTACTAGGGCAGCAGAGCCTTTCTGGAAGTCGTGTTCCTAGGTTGTAAATTATATTGGAATGTGCATGGAGAAACCCCCATAAGTTTATGTCTCATTATTTCTTCTTGGTTTTAAAAATTTTTTTAATTGGGGTAAAGCTTAGAATATTGTTTGTCCGAGGTGTACACAATCTGGTTCATTTGTACATTATATATGTCTATTCAAGTACAGATCCCCTTCCCATGTAAAATGTTACAGAGGGTTCCGCACACCTCCCTTCTATATGGTAGGTCTTTTTGAGATATGTATATAATATGTGTTTGTATACATATAGTAACACTAACCTTAATTTATCCACTCCCCCCACCTTTCCTTTTAGATGAGCATAGTTTGTTTTCTAAATCTGTGAGTGTCTTTCTCTTTGGAAATATGTTCATTTGTGTCAGTTATTAGATATCGCCTGTAAGTGATATCATAGAATATAGGTCTTTTGCTTTCGGACTTACCTCTTGTTTCGTGATTATCTCCAGACTCATTTGTGGTGCCTCAAAAAACAATGGTTCATTGTTTTCCATGGCTAATATTCCATTGTGTACATGGACCACTTCTTCTTTATCTATTCACCTGTTGTTGGACATTTTGATTCCTTCACTGTCTTGGCTATTGTGAAGAAGGCTGCACTGAAGCTTTTGCGGCCTGTGTCTTCTCGATTCTTGTCTTCTCCGGTGAGAGGTCCAATGGTGCGCCCGCTGCATTGAATGGTACCTCCATTTTTACTTTTAAACACAGTTCCTTTCTGTTCTCATTATTGGCCGTTACCCCTTTACGTCTCACCAGCAGGTAGAGGGTACACAGTTCTCTAAAACCCCGTCAGCACTTATTGTTTGTAGACTTTTTGCTGATGGTCAGTCGACTGGTGTAAGTTGAAACTTTTTGTAGATTAGATTTCATGGGTCTAACACTCCCTGAGGTTGAGCTTTTATCCATTTTCCTTTTTTTTAAAAGAGCGTGAGTAAAACGTTAATATTCATACTCTCTTCTGGAAACATTTGCCTGTTTTGAAATTTTTGTCCATTCCCTACTTCAGCACAATTTTTTAGGGCAGGTGTCCTTTACAGCCCTGAGTCCTTGTGAATGTTAAGTGACCATTAGCTGTGAGTTTAAAGCTGCTCTTGCAGGAAACGGCCACAAGGTGGCATCATTTCTCCTTTACCAAATTTGGTAAGTGGGGAAACAGAGCCTTAATGGAAGTGGTGTTCTAGGTTGTAAATTAGAATGGAATGTGCGAGGAAAACGCCCTTTATGTTTATGTCTCATTACTTGTTGTTCATATTTATAATTTACTTTTTATTTTTTATCCAAGCAAATTTGATTACAATGGTTTGTTTGTTCTAGGTGGGCAAATGTGGTTCTTTCACACATATACGTGTATCTATTCTTCCTCGCATCCTTTTCCCATATAGGTTATGACACAATGTTGAGTAGTCTTCTCCTGGTCTTCCGTACGTCTTTGGTGATTATATATTTCACATGGTTTGTATATCTCTGTTAACCCCAATATGGTAAATTATCCAATCCTCATCCATTTCTATTTGGTGAACCATAAGTTTTTTAATGAATCTGTGATTGCCTTTCTCTGTGGAAATATCTTCATTAGTATCAATTTTTATGTAACTCCTAAAAGTGATATGATAGGATATGTGTCTTTTACTTTCTCACTTACTACAGGTGGTGTGATTACGTCTAGACTCATCTATGGTGCTGCAAATGGCATTGTTTCATTTTTTTCACTAGCGAATATTCCATCTATACATGGAGGAGTTCTTCTTTGTCCACCCATCTGTTGGTGGACTTTTTGGTTACCTCCATATCTTGGCTATTGTAATACTGTGCAATGCAGATTTGCCTGCCTGTGTCTTTCCAATTCTCTCTTCTTAGATTATAGGTCGAGGAGTGGGCCTGCTGGATCATATGGTAGCTCAATGTTTACCTTTTTAAGGCACCTCCATTCTGTTCTCATTTGTGGCCCTTTCCAAGTTACGTCCCCCTTGAAGTTGAGGGTATGCATTTCTCCACAACAGCTTCAGCATTTATTGTTTGTAGTTTTCTTGCTGATGGTTTTTCTGACAAGTGTGAGCTGATACCTCTTTTTGGTTGAATTCTCATGTGCCTCATAATCCGTTGAAACTGAGCTTTAAAGCATATCCTTTTTATTTTTCAAGCTGTGATTACCCCTTAGTTCTTCAAAGTATTCTCTTAAAGTATGTGTCACATTTTGAAATGTTTTGGCCATTACCTCCCTCAAGACATATTGAGGGCATGTTTCATTTACAGTCCTGCATTACTTCTTCCTATTAAATGACCATTAGCACAGGCCTTAAAGCTGTTTTTGCAGGTAACTGCCAGAGGGTGGCAGCCTTTCTATGTTCCCCACCCTGGTAACTAGGGAAATGCCCTTGCGGCCTGTGGTGTTACTCGGTTATAAATTAGAGTGGAGTGTGCCCGGACAAACCCACACAAGCTGATGTCTCTTTACTTTTGTTGGATTTTTAAATTTAATTTTTATTTTTTATTGGAATAATTTTCCACTGTGTACGTGGACCACTTCTACTTTGTGCATTCCTCGGTTGATGGACATTTTCATTGCTTCCAAGTGTTGGCTATGGAAAATATTGTTGGAGTGCAGGATTGCTAGCCTGTGACTTTTTTTTTTAATATTTATTTATTTATTTATTTATTTATTTATTTATTTATTTATTTATTTTTGGCTGTGTTGGATCTTCGTTTGTGCGCGAGGGCTTTCTGTAGTTGCGGCGAGCGGGGCCACTCTTCATCGCGGTGCATGGGTCTCTCACTATCGCGGCCTCTCTTGTTGCGGAGCACAGGCTCCATGCGCGCAGGCTCAGTGGTTGTGGCTCACGGGCCCAGTTGCTCCGCGGCATGTGGGATCTTCCCAGACCGGGGCTCGAACCCGTGTGCCCTGCATTGGCAGGCAGACTCTCAACCACTGCACCACCAGGGAAGCCCCAAGCCTGTGACTTTTTGATTCTCATTTTCTCAGGTGATAGGCCCAGCAGTGGATGTGATTGATTGACTGGTAGCACCGTGTTACCCTTATCAAAGCACCTTCTTTGTGTTTTCATTAGTGGCTCTTACCACGTCCCCCTTAGAATCGAGGGTACGCATTTCTCCACAATCGCTTCAGCATTTATTGTTTGCAGCATTTATGCTAATGGCCCTTCTGGCTGGTGTGAGCTGATAGGTTTTTGTACTTTGGGTTTTCATGTCTTTGAAAATTCATAAAACTCATCATTTTTCTCTGCCGTTTTCTTTTCTGCTAAAAAAAGGAAACAGTTGGGAGTACAATATAATTCTTGAAATTGTCTTCTTGGAAGCTTGCCCTCTGTTAAATTTTTTGGTCGATTTTCCAGCCCAGAATTTTTTTAGAGAGCAGGTCTCATTTCCCGAACTGCAAGTGTGGTGCATATTTAGTGACCTTTAGTAATGGGTTAAAAGCTGCTGTTGTGGGAAGTGGCCTCAAGCAGGCAGCATTCCTCCATTCCCAAATCTGGGTACTAGGGCAGCAGAGCCTTTCTGGAAGTCGTGTTCTTGGGTTGTAAATTTTATTGGAATGTGCATGGAGAAACCCCCATAAGTTTATGTCTCATTATTTCTTCTTGGTTTTAAAATTTTTTTTAATTGGAGTAAAGCTTAGAATATTGTTTGTCCGAGGTGTACACAATCTGGTTCATTTGTACATTATATATGTCTATTCAAGTACAGATCCCCTTCCCATGTCAAATATTACAGAGGGTTCAGCACACCTCCCTTCTATATGGTAGGTCTTTTTGAGATATGTATATAATATGTGTTTGTATACATATAGTAACACAAACCTTAATTTATCCACTCCCCCCACCTTTCCTTTTAGATGAGCATAGTTTGTTTTCTAAATCTGTGAGTGTCTTTCTCTTTGGAAATATGTTCATTTGTGTCAGTTATTAGATAACGCCTGTAAGTGATATCATAGAATATAGGTCTTTTGCTTTCAGACTTACCTCATGTTTCGTGATTATCTCCAGACTCATTTGTGGTGCCTCAAAGAACAATGGTTCATTGTTTTCCATGGCTAATATTCCATTGTGTACATGGACCACTTCTTCTTTATCTATTCACCTATTGTTGGACATTTTGATTCCTTCACTGTCTTGGCTATTGTGAATAAGGCTGCACTGAAGCTTTTGCGGCCTGTGTCTTCTCGATTCTTGTCTTCTCCGGTGAGAGGTCCAATGGTGCGCCTGCTGGATTGAATGGTACCTCCATTTTTACTTTTAAACACAGCTCCTTTCTGTTCTCATTATTGGCCGTTACCCCTTTACGTCTCACCAGCAGGTAGAGGGTACACAGTTCTCTAAAACCCCTTCAGCATTTATTGTTTGTAGACTTTTTGCTGATGATCAGTCGACTGGTGTAAGTTGAAACTTTTTGTAGATTAGATTTCATGGGTCTAACACTCCCTGAGGTTGAGCTTTTATCCATTTTCCTTTTCTTTAAAAGAGCGTGAGTAAAACGTTAATATTCATACTCTCTTCTGGAAACATTTGCCTGTTTTGAAATTTTTGTCCATTCCCTACTTCAGCACAATTTTTTAGGGCAGGTGTCCTTTACAGCCCTGAGTCCTTGTGAATGTTAAGTGACCATTAGCTGTGAGTTTAAAGCTGCTCTTGCAGGAAACGGCCACAAGGTGGCATCATTTCTCCTTTACCAAATTTGGTAAGTGGGGAAACAGAGCCTTAATGGAAGTGGTGTTCTAGGTTGTAAATTAGAATGGAATGTGCGAGGAAAACGCCCTTTATGTTTATGTCTCATTACTTGTTGTTCATATTTATAATTTACTTTTTATTTTTTATCCAAGCAAATTTGATTACAATGGTTTGTTTGTTCTAGGTGGGCAAATGTGGTTCTTTCACACATATACGTGTATCTATTCTTCCTCGCATCCTTTTCCCATATAGGTTATGACACAATGTTGAGTAGTCTTCTCCTGGTCTTCCGTACGTCTTTGGTGATTATATATTTCACATGGTTTGTATATCTCTGTTAACCCCAATATGGTAAATTATCCAATCCTCATCCATTTCTATTTGGTGAACCATAAGTTTTTTAATGAATCTGTGATTGCCTTTCTCTGTGGAAATATCTTCATTAGTATCAATTTTTATGTAACTCCTAAAAGTGATATGATAGGATATGTGTCTTTTACTTTCTCACTTACTACAGGTGGTGTGATTACGTCTAGACTCATCTATGGTGCTGCAAATGGCATTGTTTCATTTTTTTCACTAGCGAATATTCCATCTATACATGGAGGAGTTCTTCTTTGTCCACCCATCTGTTGGTGGACTTTTTGGTTACCTCCATATCTTGGCTATTGTAATACTGTGCAATGCAGATTTGCCTGCCTGTGTCTTTCCAATTCTCTCTTCTTAGATTATAGGTCGAGGAGTGGGCCTGCTGGATCATATGGTAGCTCAATGTTTACCTTTTTAAGGCACCTCCATTCTGTTCTCATTTGTGGCCCTTTCCAAGTTACGTCCCCCTTGAAGTTGAGGGTATGCATTTCTCCACAACAGCTTCAGCATTTATTGTTTGTAGTTTTCTTGCTGATGGTTTTTCTGACAAGTGTGAGCTGATACCTCTTTTTGGTTGAATTCTCATGTGCCTCATAATCCGTTGAAACTGAGCTTTAAAGCATATCCTTTTTATTTTTCAAGCTGTGATTACCCCTTAGTTCTTCAAAGTATTCTCTTAAAGTATGTGTCACATTTTGAAATGTTTTGGCCATTACCTCCCTCAAGACATATTGAGGGCATGTTTCATTTACAGTCCTGCATTACTTCTTCCTATTAAATGACCATTAGCACAGGCCTTAAAGCTGTTTTTGCAGGTAACTGCCAGAGGGTGGCAGCCTTTCTATGTTCCCCACCCTGGTAACTAGGGAAATGCCCTTGCGGCCTGTGGTGTTACTCGGTTATAAATTAGAGTGGAGTGTGCCCGGACAAACCCACACAAGCTGATGTCTCTTTACTTTTGTTGGATTTTTAAATTTAATTTTTATTTTTTATTGGAATAATTTTCCACTGTGTACGTGGACCACTTCTACTTTGTGCATTCCTCGGTTGATGGACATTTTCATTGCTTCCAAGTGTTGGCTATGGAAAATATTGTTGGAGTGCAGGATTGACAGCCTGTGACTTTTTTTTTTAATATTTATTTATTTATTTATTTATTTATTTATTTATTTATTTTTGGCTGTGTTGGATCTTCGTTTGTGCGCGAGGGCTTTCTGTAGTTGCGGCGAGCGGGGGCCACTCTTCATCGCGGTGCGTGGGTCTCTCACTATCGCGGCCTCTCTTGTTGCGGAGCACAGGCTCCATGCGCGCAGGCTCAGTGGTTGTGGTTCATGGGCCCAGTTGCTCCGCGGCATGTGGGATCTTCCCAGACCGGGGCTCGAACCCGTGTGCCCTGCATTGGCAGGCAGACTCTCAACCACTGCACCACCAGGGAAGCCCCAAGCCTGTGACTTTTTGATTCTCATTTTCTCAGGTGATAGGCCCAGCAGTGGGTGTGATTGATTGACTGGTAGCACCATGTTACCCTTATCAAAGCACCTTCTTTGTGTTTTCATTAGTGGCTCTTACCACATCCCCCTTAGAATCGAGGGTACGCATTTCTCCACAATCGCTTCAGCATTTATTGTTTTCAGCATTTATGCTAATGGCCCTTCTGGCTGGTGTGAGCTGATAGGTTTTTGTACTTTGGGTTTTCATGTCTTTGAAAATTCATAAAACTCATCATTTTCCTCTGCCGTTTTCTTTTCTGCTAAAAAAAGGGAACAGTTGGGAGTACAATATAATTCTTGAAATTGTCTTCTTGGAAGCTTGCCCTCTGTTAAATTTTTTGGTCGATTTCCAGCCCAGAATTTTTTTAGAGAGCAGGTCTCATTTCCCGAACTGCAAGTGTGGTGCATATTTAGTGACCTTTAGTAATGGGTTAAAAGCTGCTGTTGTGGGAAGTGGCCTCAAGCAGGCAGCATTCCTCCATTCCCAAATCTGGGTACTAGGGCAGCAGAGCCTTTCTGGAAGTCGTGTTCCTAGGTTGTAAATTATATTGGAATGTGCATGGAGAAACCCCCATAAGTTTATGTCTCATTATTTCTTCTTGGTTTTAAAAATTTTTTTAATTGGGGTAAAGCTTAGAATATTGTTTGTCCGAGGTGTACACAATCTGGTTCATTTGTACATTATATATGTCTATTCAAGTACAGATCCCCTTCCCATGTAAAATGTTACAGAGGGTTCCGCACACCTCCCTTCTATATGGTAGGTCTTTTTGAGATATGTATATAATATGTGTTTGTATACATATAGTAACACTAACCTTAATTTATCCACTCCCCCCACCTTTCCTTTTAGATGAGCATAGTTTGTTTTCTAAATCTGTGAGTGTCTTTCTCTTTGGAAATATGTTCATTTGTGTCAGTTATTAGATATCGCCTGTAAGTGATATCATAGATTATAGGTCTTTTGCTTTCGGACTTACCTCTTGTTTCGTGATTATCTCCAGACTCATTTGTGGTGCCTCAAAAAACAATGGTTCATTGTTTTCCATGGCTAATATTCCATTGTGTACATGGACCACTTCTTCTTTATCTATTCACCTGTTGTTGGACATTTTGATTCCTTCACTGTCTTGGCTATTGTGAAGAAGGCTGCACTGAAGCTTTTGCGGCCTGTGTCTTCTCGATTCTTGTCTTCTCCGGTGAGAGGTCCAATGGTGCGCCCGCTGCATTGAATGGTACCTCCATTTTTACTTTTAAACACAGTTCCTTTCTGTTCTCATTATTGGCCGTTACCCCTTTACGTCTCACCAGCAGGTAGAGGGTACACAGTTCTCTAAAACCCCGTCAGCACTTATTGTTTGTAGACTTTTTGCTGATGGTCAGTCGACTGGTGTAAGTTGAAACTTTTTGTAGATTAGATTTCATGGGTCTAACACTCCCTGAGGTTGAGCTTTTATCCATTTTCCTTTTTTTTAAAAGAGCGTGAGTAAAACGTTAATATTCATACTCTCTTCTGGAAACATTTGCCTGTTTTGAAATTTTTGTCCATTCCCTACTTCAGCACAATTTTTTAGGGCAGGTGTCCTTTACAGCCCTGAGTCCTTGTGAATGTTAAGTGACCATTAGCTGTGAGTTTAAAGCTGCTCTTGCAGGAAACGGCCACAAGGTGGCATCATTTCTCCTTTACCAAATTTGGTAAGTGGGGAAACAGAGCCTTAATGGAAGTGGTGTTCTAGGTTGTAAATTAGAATGGAATGTGCGAGGAAAACGCCCTTTATGTTTATGTCTCATTACTTGTTGTTCATATTTATAATTTACTTTTTATTTTTTATCCAAGCAAATTTGATTACAATGGTTTGTTTGTTCTAGGTGGGCAAATGTGGTTCTTTCACACATATACGTGTATCTATTCTTCCTCGCATCCTTTTCCCATATAGGTTATGACACAATGTTGAGTAGTCTTCTCCTGGTCTTCCGTACGTCTTTGGTGATTATATATTTCACATGGTTTGTATATCTCTGTTAACCCCAATATGGTAAATTATCCAATCCTCATCCATTTCTATTTGGTGAACCATAAGTTTTTTAATGAATCTGTGATTGCCTTTCTCTGTGGAAATATCTTCATTAGTATCAATTTTTATGTAACTCCTAAAAGTGATATGATAGGATATGTGTCTTTTACTTTCTCACTTACTACAGGTGGTGTGATTACGTCTAGACTCATCTATGGTGCTGCAAATGGCATTGTTTCATTTTTTTCACTAGCGAATATTCCATCTATACATGGAGGAGTTCTTCTTTGTCCACCCATCTGTTGGTGGACTTTTTGGTTACCTCCATATCTTGGCTATTGTAATACTGTGCAATGCAGATTTGCCTGCCTGTGTCTTTCCAATTCTCTCTTCTTAGATTATAGGTCGAGGAGTGGGCCTGCTGGATCATATGGTAGCTCAATGTTTACCTTTTTAAGGCACCTCCATTCTGTTCTCATTTGTGGCCCTTTCCAAGTTACGTCCCCCTTGAAGTTGAGGGTATGCATTTCTCCACAACAGCTTCAGCATTTATTGTTTGTAGTTTTCTTGCTGATGGTTTTTCTGACAAGTGTGAGCTGATACCTCTTTTTGGTTGAATTCTCATGTGCCTCATAATCCGTTGAAACTGAGCTTTAAAGCATATCCTTTTTATTTTTCAAGCTGTGATTACCCCTTAGTTCTTCAAAGTATTCTCTTAAAGTATGTGTCACATTTTGAAATGTTTTGGCCATTACCTCCCTCAAGACATATTGAGGGCATGTTTCATTTACAGTCCTGCATTACTTCTTCCTATTAAATGACCATTAGCACAGGCCTTAAAGCTGTTTTTGCAGGTAACTGCCAGAGGGTGGCAGCCTTTCTATGTTCCCCACCCTGGTAACTAGGGAAATGCCCTTGCGGCCTGTGGTGTTACTCGGTTATAAATTAGAGTGGAGTGTGCCCGGACAAACCCACACAAGCTGATGTCTCTTTACTTTTGTTGGATTTTTAAATTTAATTTTTATTTTTTATTGGAATAATTTTCCACTGTGTACGTGGACCACTTCTACTTTGTGCATTCCTCGGTTGATGGACATTTTCATTGCTTCCAAGTGTTGGCTATGGAAAATATTGTTGGAGTGCAGGATTGCTAGCCTGTGACTTTTTTTTTTAATATTTATTTATTTATTTATTTATTTATTTATTTATTTATTTATTTATTTTTGGCTGTGTTGGATCTTCGTTTGTGCGCGAGGGCTTTCTGTAGTTGCGGCGAGCGGGGCCACTCTTCATCGCGGTGCATGGGTCTCTCACTATCGCGGCCTCTCTTGTTGCGGAGCACAGGCTCCATGCGCGCAGGCTCAGTGGTTGTGGCTCACGGGCCCAGTTGCTCCGCGGCATGTGGGATCTTCCCAGACCGGGGCTCGAACCCGTGTGCCCTGCATTGGCAGGCAGACTCTCAACCACTGCACCACCAGGGAAGCCCCAAGCCTGTGACTTTTTGATTCTCATTTTCTCAGGTGATAGGCCCAGCAGTGGATGTGATTGATTGACTGGTAGCACCGTGTTACCCTTATCAAAGCACCTTCTTTGTGTTTTCATTAGTGGCTCTTACCACGTCCCCCTTAGAATCGAGGGTACGCATTTCTCCACAATCGCTTCAGCATTTATTGTTTGCAGCATTTATGCTAATGGCCCTTCTGGCTGGTGTGAGCTGATAGGTTTTTGTACTTTGGGTTTTCATGTCTTTGAAAATTCATAAAACTCATCATTTTTCTCTGCCGTTTTCTTTTCTGCTAAAAAAAGGAAACAGTTGGGAGTACAATATAATTCTTGAAATTGTCTTCTTGGAAGCTTGCCCTCTGTTAAATTTTTTGGTCGATTTTCCAGCCCAGAATTTTTTTAGAGAGCAGGTCTCATTTCCCGAACTGCAAGTGTGGTGCATATTTAGTGACCTTTAGTAATGGGTTAAAAGCTGCTGTTGTGGGAAGTGGCCTCAAGCAGGCAGCATTCCTCCATTCCCAAATCTGGGTACTAGGGCAGCAGAGCCTTTCTGGAAGTCGTGTTCTTGGGTTGTAAATTTTATTGGAATGTGCATGGAGAAACCCCCATAAGTTTATGTCTCATTATTTCTTCTTGGTTTTAAAATTTTTTTTAATTGGAGTAAAGCTTAGAATATTGTTTGTCCGAGGTGTACACAATCTGGTTCATTTGTACATTATATATGTCTATTCAAGTACAGATCCCCTTCCCATGTCAAATATTACAGAGGGTTCAGCACACCTCCCTTCTATATGGTAGGTCTTTTTGAGATATGTATATAATATGTGTTTGTATACATATAGTAACACAAACCTTAATTTATCCACTCCCCCCACCTTTCCTTTTAGATGAGCATAGTTTGTTTTCTAAATCTGTGAGTGTCTTTCTCTTTGGAAATATGTTCATTTGTGTCAGTTATTAGATAACGCCTGTAAGTGATATCATAGAATATAGGTCTTTTGCTTTCAGACTTACCTCATGTTTCGTGATTATCTCCAGACTCATTTGTGGTGCCTCAAAGAACAATGGTTCATTGTTTTCCATGGCTAATATTCCATTGTGTACATGGACCACTTCTTCTTTATCTATTCACCTATTGTTGGACATTTTGATTCCTTCACTGTCTTGGCTATTGTGAATAAGGCTGCACTGAAGCTTTTGCGGCCTGTGTCTTCTCGATTCTTGTCTTCTCCGGTGAGAGGTCCAATGGTGCGCCTGCTGGATTGAATGGTACCTCCATTTTTACTTTTAAACACAGCTCCTTTCTGTTCTCATTATTGGCCGTTACCCCTTTACGTCTCACCAGCAGGTAGAGGGTACACAGTTCTCTAAAACCCCTTCAGCATTTATTGTTTGTAGACTTTTTGCTGATGATCAGTCGACTGGTGTAAGTTGAAACTTTTTGTAGATTAGATTTCATGGGTCTAACACTCCCTGAGGTTGAGCTTTTATCCATTTTCCTTTTCTTTAAAAGAGCGTGAGTAAAACGTTAATATTCATACTCTCTTCTGGAAACATTTGCCTGTTTTGAAATTTTTGTCCATTCCCTACTTCAGCACAATTTTTTAGGGCAGGTGTCCTTTACAGCCCTGAGTCCTTGTGAATGTTAAGTGACCATTAGCTGTGAGTTTCAAGCTGCTCTTGCAGGAAACGGCCACAAGGTGGCATCATTTCTCCTTTACCAAATTTGGTAAGTGGGGAAACAGAGCCTTAATGGAAGTGGTGTTCTACGTTGTAAATTAGAATGGAATGTGCCAGGAAAAAGCCCTTTATGTTTATGTCTCATTACTTGTTGTTCATATTTATAATTTACTTTTTATTTTTTATCCAAGCAAATTTGATTACAATGGTTTGTTTGTTCTAGGTGGGCAAATGTGGTTCTTTCACACATATACGTGTATCTATTCTTCCTCGCATCCTTTTCCCATATAGGTTATGACACAATGTTGAGTAGTCTTCTCCTGGTCTTCCGTACGTCTTTGGTGATTATATATTTCACATGGTTTGTATATCTCTGTTAACCCCAATATGGTAAATTATCCAATCCTCATCCCTTTCTATTTGATGAACCATAAGTTTTTTAATGAATCTGTGATTGCCTTTCTCTGTGGAAATATCTTCATTAGTATCAATTTTTATGTAACTCCTAAAAGTGATATGATAGGATATGTGTCTTTTACTTTCTCACTTACTACAGGTGGTGTGATTACGTCTAGACTCATCTATGGTGCTGCAAATTGCATTGTTTCATTTTTTTCACTAGCGAATATTCCATCTATACATGGAGGAGTTCTTCTTTGTCCACCCATCTGTTGGTGGACATTTTGGTTACCTCCATATCTTGGCTATTGTAATACTGTGCAATGCAGATTTGCCTGCCTGTGTCTTTCCAATTCTCTCTTCTTAGATTATAGGTCGAGGAGTTGGCCTGCTGGATCATATGGTAGCTCGATGTTTACCTTTTTAAGGCACCTCCATTCTGTTCTCATTTGTGGCCCTTTCCAAGTTACGTCCCCCTTGAAGTTGAGGGTATGCATTTCTCCACAACAGCTTCAGCATTTATTGTTTGTAGTTTTCTTGCTGATGGTTTTTCTGACAAGTGTGAGCTGATACCTCTTTTTGGTTGAATTCGCATGTGCCTCATAATCCGTTGAAACAGAGCTTTAAGGCATATCCTTTTTATTTTTCAAGCTGTGATTACCCCTTAGTTCTTCAAAGTGTTCTCTTAAAGTATGTGTCACATTTTGAAATGTTTTGGCCATTACCTCCCTCAAGACATATTGAGGGCATGTTTCATTTACAGTCCTGCATTACTTCTTCCTATGAAATGACCATTAGCACAGGCCTTAAAGCTGTTTTTGCAGGTAACTGCCAGAGGGTGGCAGCCTTTCTATGTTCCCCACCCTGGTAACTAGGGAAATGCCCTTGCGGCCTGTGGTGTTTCTCAGTTATAAATTAGAGTGGAGTGTGCCCGGACAAACCAACACAAGCTGATGTGTCTTTACTTTTGTTCAATTTTTAAATTTAATTTTTATTTTTTATTGGAGTAATTTTCCACTGTGTACTTGGACCACTTCTACTTTGTGCATTCCTCAGTTGATGGACATTTTCATTGCTTCCAAGTGTTGGCTATGGTAAATATTGTTGGAGTGCAGGATTGCTAGCCTGTGACTTTTTTTTTAATATTTATTTATTTATTTATTTATTTATTTATTTATTTTTGGCTGTGTTGGATCTTCGTTTGTGCGCGAGGGCTTTCTGTAGTTGCGGCGAGCGGGGGCCACTCTTCATCGCGGTGCGTGGGTCTCTCACTATCGCGGCCTCTCTTGTTGCGGAGCACAGGCTCCATGCGCGCAGGCTCAGTGGTTGTGGCTCACGGGCCCAGTTGCTCCGCGGCATGTGGGATCTTCCCAGACCGGGGCTCGAACCCGTGTGCCCTGCATTGGCAGGCAGACTCTCAACCACTGCACCACCAGGGAAGCCCCAAGCCTGTGACTTTTTGATTCTCATTTTCTCAGGTGATAGGCCCAGCAGTGGGTGTGATTGATTGACTGGTAGCACCATGTTACCCTTATCAAAGCACCTTCTTTGTGTTTTCATTAGTGGCTCTTACCACATCCCCCTTAGAATCGAGGGTACGCATTTCTCCACAATCGCTTCAGCATTTATTGTTTGCAGCATTTATGCTAATGGCCCTTCTGGCTGGTGTGAGCTGATAGGTTTTTGTACTTTGGGTTTTCATGTCTTTGAAAATTCATAAAACTCATCATTTTCCTCTGCCGTTTTCTTTTCTGCTAAAAAAAGGGAACAGTTGGGAGTACAATATAATTCTTGAAATTGTCTTCTTGGAAGCTTGCCCTCTGTTAAATTTTTTGGTCGATTTCCAGCCCAGAATTTTTTTAGAGAGCAGGTCTCATTTCCCGAACTGCAAGTGTGGTGCATATTTAGTGACCTTTAGTAATGGGTTAAAAGCTGCTGTTGTGGGAAGTGGCCTCAAGCAGGCAGCATTCCTCCATTCCCAAATCTGGGTACTAGGGCAGCAGAGCCTTTCTGGAAGTCGTGTTCCTAGGTTGTAAATTATATTGGAATGTGCATGGAGAAACCCCCATAAGTTTATGTCTCATTATTTCTTCTTGGTTTTAAAAATTTTTTTAATTGGGGTAAAGCTTAGAATATTGTTTGTCCGAGGTGTACACAATCTGGTTCATTTGTACATTATATATGTCTATTCAAGTACAGATCCCCTTCCCATGTAAAATGTTACAGAGGGTTCCGCACACCTCCCTTCTATATGGTAGGTCTTTTTGAGATATGTATATAATATGTGTTTGTATACATATAGTAACACTAACCTTAATTTATCCACTCCCCCCACCTTTCCTTTTAGATGAGCATAGTTTGTTTTCTAAATCTGTGAGTGTCTTTCTCTTTGGAAATATGTTCATTTGTGTCAGTTATTAGATATCGCCTGTAAGTGATATCATAGAATATAGGTCTTTTGCTTTCGGACTTACCTCTTGTTTCGTGATTATCTCCAGACTCATTTGTGGTGCCTCAAAAAACAATGGTTCATTGTTTTCCATGGCTAATATTCCATTGTGTACATGGACCACTTCTTCTTTATCTATTCACCTGTTGTTGGACATTTTGATTCCTTCACTGTCTTGGCTATTGTGAAGAAGGCTGCACTGAAGCTTTTGCGGCCTGTGTCTTCTCGATTCTTGTCTTCTCCGGTGAGAGGTCCAATGGTGCGCCCGCTGCATTGAATGGTACCTCCATTTTTACTTTTAAACACAGTTCCTTTCTGTTCTCATTATTGGCCGTTACCCCTTTACGTCTCACCAGCAGGTAGAGGGTACACAGTTCTCTAAAACCCCGTCAGCACTTATTGTTTGTAGACTTTTTGCTGATGGTCAGTCGACTGGTGTAAGTTGAAACTTTTTGTAGATTAGATTTCATGGGTCTAACACTCCCTGAGGTTGAGCTTTTATCCATTTTCCTTTTTTTTAAAAGAGCGTGAGTAAAACGTTAATATTCATACTCTCTTCTGGAAACATTTGCCTGTTTTGAAATTTTTGTCCATTCCCTACTTCAGCACAATTTTTTAGGGCAGGTGTCCTTTACAGCCCTGAGTCCTTGTGAATGTTAAGTGACCATTAGCTGTGAGTTTAAAGCTGCTCTTGCAGGAAACGGCCACAAGGTGGCATCATTTCTCCTTTACCAAATTTGGTAAGTGGGGAAACAGAGCCTTAATGGAAGTGGTGTTCTAGGTTGTAAATTAGAATGGAATGTGCGAGGAAAACGCCCTTTATGTTTATGTCTCATTACTTGTTGTTCATATTTATAATTTACTTTTTATTTTTTATCCAAGCAAATTTGATTACAATGGTTTGTTTGTTCTAGGTGGGCAAATGTGGTTCTTTCACACATATACGTGTATCTATTCTTCCTCGCATCCTTTTCCCATATAGGTTATGACACAATGTTGAGTAGTCTTCTCCTGGTCTTCCGTACGTCTTTGGTGATTATATATTTCACATGGTTTGTATATCTCTGTTAACCCCAATATGGTAAATTATCCAGTCCTCATCCATTTCTATTTGGTGAACCATAAGTTTTTTAATGAATCTGTGATTGCCTTTCTCTGTGGAAATATCTTCATTAGTATCAATTTTTATGTAACTCCTAAAAGTGATATGATAGGATATGTGTCTTTTACTTTCTCACTTACTACAGGTGGTGTGATTACGTCTAGACTCATCTATGGTGCTGCAAATGGCATTGTTTCATTTTTTTCACTAGCGAATATTCCATCTATACATGGAGGAGTTCTTCTTTGTCCACCCATCTGTTGGTGGACTTTTTGGTTACCTCCATATCTTGGCTATTGTAATACTGTGCAATGCAGATTTGCCTGCCTGTGTCTTTCCAATTCTCTCTTCTTAGATTATAGGTCGAGGAGTGGGCCTGCTGGATCATATGGTAGCTCAATGTTTACCTTTTTAAGGCACCTCCATTCTGTTCTCATTTGTGGCCCTTTCCAAGTTACGTCCCCCTTGAAGTTGAGGGTATGCATTTCTCCACAACAGCTTCAGCATTTATTGTTTGTAGTTTTCTTGCTGATGGTTTTTCTGACAAGTGTGAGCTGATACCTCTTTTTGGTTGAATTCTCATGTGCCTCATAATCCGTTGAAACTGAGCTTTAAAGCATATCCTTTTTATTTTTCAAGCTGTGATTACCCCTTAGTTCTTCAAAGTATTCTCTTAAAGTATGTGTCACATTTTGAAATGTTTTGGCCATTACCTCCCTCAAGACATATTGAGGGCATGTTTCATTTACAGTCCTGCATTACTTCTTCCTATTAAATGACCATTAGCACAGGCCTTAAAGCTGTTTTTGCAGGTAACTGCCAGAGGGTGGCAGCCTTTCTATGTTCCCCACCCTGGTAACTAGGGAAATGCCCTTGCGGCCTGTGGTGTTACTCGGTTATAAATTAGAGTGGAGTGTGCCCGGACAAACCCACACAAGCTGATGTCTCTTTACTTTTGTTGGATTTTTAAATTTAATTTTTATTTTTTATTGGAATAATTTTCCACTGTGTACGTGGACCACTTCTACTTTGTGCATTCCTCGGTTGATGGACATTTTCATTGCTTCCAAGTGTTGGCTATGGAAAATATTGTTGGAGTGCAGGATTGCTAGCCTGTGACTTTTTTTTTTAATATTTATTTATTTATTTATTTATTTATTTATTTATTTATTTATTTATTTTTGGCTGTGTTGGATCTTCGTTTGTGCGCGAGGGCTTTCTGTAGTTGCGGCGAGCGGGGCCACTCTTCATCGCGGTGCATGGGTCTCTCACTATCGCGGCCTCTCTTGTTGCGGAGCACAGGCTCCATGCGCGCAGGCTCAGTGGTTGTGGCTCACGGGCCCAGTTGCTCCGCGGCATGTGGGATCTTCCCAGACCGGGGCTCGAACCCGTGTGCCCTGCATTGGCAGGCAGACTCTCAACCACTGCACCACCAGGGAAGCCCCAAGCCTGTGACTTTTTGATTCTCATTTTCTCAGGTGATAGGCCCAGCAGTGGATGTGATTGATTGACTGGTAGCACCGTGTTACCCTTATCAAAGCACCTTCTTTGTGTTTTCATTAGTGGCTCTTACCACGTCCCCCTTAGAATCGAGGGTACGCATTTCTCCACAATCGCTTCAGCATTTATTGTTTGCAGCATTTATGCTAATGGCCCTTCTGGCTGGTGTGAGCTGATAGGTTTTTGTACTTTGGGTTTTCATGTCTTTGAAAATTCATAAAACTCATCATTTTTCTCTGCCGTTTTCTTTTCTGCTAAAAAAAGGAAACAGTTGGGAGTACAATATAATTCTTGAAATTGTCTTCTTGGAAGCTTGCCCTCTGTTAAATTTTTTGGTCGATTTTCCAGCCCAGAATTTTTTTAGAGAGCAGGTCTCATTTCCCGAACTGCAAGTGTGGTGCATATTTAGTGACCTTTAGTAATGGGTTAAAAGCTGCTGTTGTGGGAAGTGGCCTCAAGCAGGCAGCATTCCTCCATTCCCAAATCTGGGTACTAGGGCAGCAGAGCCTTTCTGGAAGTCGTGTTCTTGGGTTGTAAATTTTATTGGAATGTGCATGGAGAAACCCCCATAAGTTTATGTCTCATTATTTCTTCTTGGTTTTAAAATTTTTTTTAATTGGAGTAAAGCTTAGAATATTGTTTGTCCGAGGTGTACACAATCTGGTTCATTTGTACATTATATATGTCTATTCAAGTACAGATCCCCTTCCCATGTCAAATATTACAGAGGGTTCAGCACACCTCCCTTCTATATGGTAGGTCTTTTTGAGATATGTATATAATATGTGTTTGTATACATATAGTAACACAAACCTTAATTTATCCACTCCCCCCACCTTTCCTTTTAGATGAGCATAGTTTGTTTTCTAAATCTGTGAGTGTCTTTCTCTTTGGAAATATGTTCATTTGTGTCAGTTATTAGATAACGCCTGTAAGTGATATCATAGAATATAGGTCTTTTGCTTTCAGACTTACCTCATGTTTCGTGATTATCTCCAGACTCATTTGTGGTGCCTCAAAGAACAATGGTTCATTGTTTTCCATGGCTAATATTCCATTGTGTACATGGACCACTTCTTCTTTATCTATTCACCTATTGTTGGACATTTTGATTCCTTCACTGTCTTGGCTATTGTGAATAAGGCTGCACTGAAGCTTTTGCGGCCTGTGTCTTCTCGATTCTTGTCTTCTCCGGTGAGAGGTCCAATGGTGCGCCTGCTGGATTGAATGGTACCTCCATTTTTACTTTTAAACACAGCTCCTTTCTGTTCTCATTATTGGCCGTTACCCCTTTACGTCTCACCAGCAGGTAGAGGGTACACAGTTCTCTAAAACCCCTTCAGCATTTATTGTTTGTAGACTTTTTGCTGATGATCAGTCGACTGGTGTAAGTTGAAACTTTTTGTAGATTAGATTTCATGGGTCTAACACTCCCTGAGGTTGAGCTTTTATCCATTTTCCTTTTCTTTAAAAGAGCGTGAGTAAAACGTTAATATTCATACTCTCTTCTGGAAACATTTGCCTGTTTTGAAATTTTTGTCCATTCCCTACTTCAGCACAATTTTTTAGGGCAGGTGTCCTTTACAGCCCTGAGTCCTTGTGAATGTTAAGTGACCATTAGCTGTGAGTTTCAAGCTGCTCTTGCAGGAAACGGCCACAAGGTGGCATCATTTCTCCTTTACCAAATTTGGTAAGTGGGGAAACAGAGCCTTAATGGAAGTGGTGTTCTACGTTGTAAATTAGAATGGAATGTGCCAGGAAAAAGCCCTTTATGTTTATGTCTCATTACTTGTTGTTCATATTTATAATTTACTTTTTATTTTTTATCCAAGCAAATTTGATTACAATGGTTTGTTTGTTCTAGGTGGGCAAATGTGGTTCTTTCACACATATACGTGTATCTATTCTTCCTCGCATCCTTTTCCCATATAGGTTATGACACAATGTTGAGTAGTCTTCTCCTGGTCTTCCGTACGTCTTTGGTGATTATATATTTCACATGGTTTGTATATCTCTGTTAACCCCAATATGGTAAATTATCCAATCCTCATCCCTTTCTATTTGATGAACCATAAGTTTTTTAATGAATCTGTGATTGCCTTTCTCTGTGGAAATATCTTCATTAGTATCAATTTTTATGTAACTCCTAAAAGTGATATGATAGGATATGTGTCTTTTACTTTCTCACTTACTACAGGTGGTGTGATTACGTCTAGACTCATCTATGGTGCTGCAAATTGCATTGTTTCATTTTTTTCACTAGCGAATATTCCATCTATACATGGAGGAGTTCTTCTTTGTCCACCCATCTGTTGGTGGACATTTTGGTTACCTCCATATCTTGGCTATTGTAATACTGTGCAATGCAGATTTGCCTGCCTGTGTCTTTCCAATTCTCTCTTCTTAGATTATAGGTCGAGGAGTTGGCCTGCTGGATCATATGGTAGCTCGATGTTTACCTTTTTAAGGCACCTCCATTCTGTTCTCATTTGTGGCCCTTTCCAAGTTACGTCCCCCTTGAAGTTGAGGGTATGCATTTCTCCACAACAGCTTCAGCATTTATTGTTTGTAGTTTTCTTGCTGATGGTTTTTCTGACAAGTGTGAGCTGATACCTCTTTTTGGTTGAATTCGCATGTGCCTCATAATCCGTTGAAACAGAGCTTTAAGGCATATCCTTTTTATTTTTCAAGCTGTGATTACCCCTTAGTTCTTCAAAGTGTTCTCTTAAAGTATGTGTCACATTTTGAAATGTTTTGGCCATTACCTCCCTCAAGACATATTGAGGGCATGTTTCATTTACAGTCCTGCATTACTTCTTCCTATGAAATGACCATTAGCACAGGCCTTAAAGCTGTTTTTGCAGGTAACTGCCAGAGGGTGGCAGCCTTTCTATGTTCCCCACCCTGGTAACTAGGGAAATGCCCTTGCGGCCTGTGGTGTTTCTCAGTTATAAATTAGAGTGGAGTGTGCCCGGACAAACCAACACAAGCTGATGTGTCTTTACTTTTGTTCAATTTTTAAATTTAATTTTTATTTTTTATTGGAGTAATTTTCCACTGTGTACTTGGACCACTTCTACTTTGTGCATTCCTCAGTTGATGGACATTTTCATTGCTTCCAAGTGTTGGCTATGGTAAATATTGTTGGAGTGCAGGATTGCTAGCCTGTGACTTTTTTTTTAATATTTATTTATTTATTTATTTATTTATTTATTTATTTTTGGCTGTGTTGGATCTTCGTTTGTGCGCGAGGGCTTTCTGTAGTTGCGGCGAGCGGGGGCCACTCTTCATCGCGGTGCGTGGGTCTCTCACTATCGCGGCCTCTCTTGTTGCGGAGCACAGGCTCCATGCGCGCAGGCTCAGTGGTTGTGGCTCACGGGCCCAGTTGCTCCGCGGCATGTGGGATCTTCCCAGACCGGGGCTCGAACCCGTGTGCCCTGCATTGGCAGGCAGACTCTCAACCACTGCACCACCAGGGAAGCCCCAAGCCTGTGACTTTTTGATTCTCATTTTCTCAGGTGATAGGCCCAGCAGTGGGTGTGATTGATTGACTGGTAGCACCATGTTACCCTTATCAAAGCACCTTCTTTGTGTTTTCATTAGTGGCTCTTACCACATCCCCCTTAGAATCGAGGGTACGCATTTCTCCACAATCGCTTCAGCATTTATTGTTTGCAGCATTTATGCTAATGGCCCTTCTGGCTGGTGTGAGCTGATAGGTTTTTGTACTTTGGGTTTTCATGTCTTTGAAAATTCATAAAACTCATCATTTTCCTCTGCCGTTTTCTTTTCTGCTAAAAAAAGGGAACAGTTGGGAGTACAATATAATTCTTGAAATTGTCTTCTTGGAAGCTTGCCCTCTGTTAAATTTTTTGGTCGATTTCCAGCCCAGAATTTTTTTAGAGAGCAGGTCTCATTTCCCGAACTGCAAGTGTGGTGCATATTTAGTGACCTTTAGTAATGGGTTAAAAGCTGCTGTTGTGGGAAGTGGCCTCAAGCAGGCAGCATTCCTCCATTCCCAAATCTGGGTACTAGGGCAGCAGAGCCTTTCTGGAAGTCGTGTTCCTAGGTTGTAAATTATATTGGAATGTGCATGGAGAAACCCCCATAAGTTTATGTCTCATTATTTCTTCTTGGTTTTAAAAATTTTTTTAATTGGGGTAAAGCTTAGAATATTGTTTGTCCGAGGTGTACACAATCTGGTTCATTTGTACATTATATATGTCTATTCAAGTACAGATCCCCTTCCCATGTAAAATGTTACAGAGGGTTCCGCACACCTCCCTTCTATATGGTAGGTCTTTTTGAGATATGTATATAATATGTGTTTGTATACATATAGTAACACTAACCTTAATTTATCCACTCCCCCCACCTTTCCTTTTAGATGAGCATAGTTTGTTTTCTAAATCTGTGAGTGTCTTTCTCTTTGGAAATATGTTCATTTGTGTCAGTTATTAGATATCGCCTGTAAGTGATATCATAGAATATAGGTCTTTTGCTTTCGGACTTACCTCTTGTTTCGTGATTATCTCCAGACTCATTTGTGGTGCCTCAAAAAACAATGGTTCATTGTTTTCCATGGCTAATATTCCATTGTGTACATGGACCACTTCTTCTTTATCTATTCACCTGTTGTTGGACATTTTGATTCCTTCACTGTCTTGGCTATTGTGAAGAAGGCTGCACTGAAGCTTTTGCGGCCTGTGTCTTCTCGATTCTTGTCTTCTCCGGTGAGAGGTCCAATGGTGCGCCCGCTGCATTGAATGGTACCTCCATTTTTACTTTTAAACACAGTTCCTTTCTGTTCTCATTATTGGCCGTTACCCCTTTACGTCTCACCAGCAGGTAGAGGGTACACAGTTCTCTAAAACCCCGTCAGCACTTATTGTTTGTAGACTTTTTGCTGATGGTCAGTCGACTGGTGTAAGTTGAAACTTTTTGTAGATTAGATTTCATGGGTCTAACACTCCCTGAGGTTGAGCTTTTATCCATTTTCCTTTTTTTTAAAAGAGCGTGAGTAAAACGTTAATATTCATACTCTCTTCTGGAAACATTTGCCTGTTTTGAAATTTTTGTCCATTCCCTACTTCAGCACAATTTTTTAGGGCAGGTGTCCTTTACAGCCCTGAGTCCTTGTGAATGTTAAGTGACCATTAGCTGTGAGTTTAAAGCTGCTCTTGCAGGAAACGGCCACAAGGTGGCATCATTTCTCCTTTACCAAATTTGGTAAGTGGGGAAACAGAGCCTTAATGGAAGTGGTGTTCTAGGTTGTAAATTAGAATGGAATGTGCGAGGAAAACGCCCTTTATGTTTATGTCTCATTACTTGTTGTTCATATTTATAATTTACTTTTTATTTTTTATCCAAGCAAATTTGATTACAATGGTTTGTTTGTTCTAGGTGGGCAAATGTGGTTCTTTCACACATATACGTGTATCTATTCTTCCTCGCATCCTTTTCCCATATAGGTTATGACACAATGTTGAGTAGTCTTCTCCTGGTCTTCCGTACGTCTTTGGTGATTATATATTTCACATGGTTTGTATATCTCTGTTAACCCCAATATGGTAAATTATCCAATCCTCATCCATTTCTATTTGGTGAACCATAAGTTTTTTAATGAATCTGTGATTGCCTTTCTCTGTGGAAATATCTTCATTAGTATCAATTTTTATGTAACTCCTAAAAGTGATATGATAGGATATGTGTCTTTTACTTTCTCACTTACTACAGGTGGTGTGATTACGTCTAGACTCATCTATGGTGCTGCAAATGGCATTGTTTCATTTTTTTCACTAGCGAATATTCCATCTATACATGGAGGAGTTCTTCTTTGTCCACCCATCTGTTGGTGGACTTTTTGGTTACCTCCATATCTTGGCTATTGTAATACTGTGCAATGCAGATTTGCCTGCCTGTGTCTTTCCAATTCTCTCTTCTTAGATTATAGGTCGAGGAGTGGGCCTGCTGGATCATATGGTAGCTCAATGTTTACCTTTTTAAGGCACCTCCATTCTGTTCTCATTTGTGGCCCTTTCCAAGTTACGTCCCCCTTGAAGTTGAGGGTATGCATTTCTCCACAACAGCTTCAGCATTTATTGTTTGTAGTTTTCTTGCTGATGGTTTTTCTGACAAGTGTGAGCTGATACCTCTTTTTGGTTGAATTCTCATGTGCCTCATAATCCGTTGAAACTGAGCTTTAAAGCATATCCTTTTTATTTTTCAAGCTGTGATTACCCCTTAGTTCTTCAAAGTATTCTCTTAAAGTATGTGTCACATTTTGAAATGTTTTGGCCATTACCTCCCTCAAGACATATTGAGGGCATGTTTCATTTACAGTCCTGCATTACTTCTTCCTATTAAATGACCATTAGCACAGGCCTTAAAGCTGTTTTTGCAGGTAACTGCCAGAGGGTGGCAGCCTTTCTATGTTCCCCACCCTGGTAACTAGGGAAATGCCCTTGCGGCCTGTGGTGTTACTCGGTTATAAATTAGAGTGGAGTGTGCCCGGACAAACCCACACAAGCTGATGTCTCTTTACTTTTGTTGGATTTTTAAATTTAATTTTTATTTTTTATTGGAATAATTTTCCACTGTGTACGTGGACCACTTCTACTTTGTGCATTCCTCGGTTGATGGACATTTTCATTGCTTCCAAGTGTTGGCTATGGAAAATATTGTTGGAGTGCAGGATTGCCAGCCTGTGACTTTTTTTTTTAATATTTATTTATTTATTTATTTATTTATTTATTTATTTATTTATTTATTTTTGGCTGTGTTGGATCTTCGTTTGTGCGCGAGGGCTTTCTGTAGTTGCGGCGAGCGGGTGCCACTCTTCATCGCGGTGCGTGGGTCTCTCACTATCGCGGCCTCTCTTGTTGCGGAGCACAGGCTCCATGCGCGCAGGCTCAGTGGTTGTGGTTCATGGGCCCAGTTGCTCCGCGGCATGTGGGATCTTCCCAGACCGGGGCTCGAACCCGTGTGCCCTGCATTGGCAGGCAGACTCTCAACCACTGCACCACCAGGGAAGCCCCAAGCCTGTGACTTTTTGATTCTCATTTTCTCAGGTGATAGGCCCAGCAGTGGGTGTGATTGATTGACTGGTAGCACCATGTTACCCTTATCAAAGCACCTTCTTTGTGTTTTCATTAGTGGCTCTTACCACATCCCCCTTAGAATCGAGGGTACGCATTTCTCCACAATCGCTTCAGCATTTATTGTTTTCAGCATTTATGCTAATGGCCCTTCTGGCTGGTGTGAGCTGATAGGTTTTTGTACTTTGGGTTTTCATGTCTTTGAAAATTCATAAAACTCATCATTTTTCTCTGCCGTTTTCTTTTCTGCTAAAAAAAGGAAACAGTTGGGAGTACAATATAATTCTTGAAATTGTCTTCTTGGAAGCTTGCCCTCTGTTAAATTTTTTGGTCGATTTTCCAGCCCAGAATTTTTTTAGAGAGCAGGTCTCATTTCCCGAACTGCAAGTGTGGTGCATATTTAGTGACCTTTAGTAATGGGTTAAAAGCTGCTGTTGTGGGAAGAGGCCTCAAGCAGGCAGCATTCCTCCATTCCCAAATCTGGGTACTAGGGCAGCAGAGCCTTTCTGGAAGTCGTGTTCTTGGGTTGTAAATTTTATTGGAATGTGCATGGAGAAACCCCCATAAGTTTATGTCTCATTATTTCTTCTTGGTTTTAAAATTTTTTTTAATTGGAGTAAAGCTTAGAATATTGTTTGTCCGAGGTGTACACAATCTGGTTCATTTGTACATTATATATGTCTATTCAAGTACAGATCCCCTTCCCATGTCAAATATTACAGAGGGTTCAGCACACCTCCCTTCTATATGGTAGGTCTTTTTGAGATATGTATATAATATGTGTTTGTATACATATAGTAACACAAACCTTAATTTATCCACTCCCCCCACCTTTCCTTTTAGATGAGCATAGTTTGTTTTCTAAATCTGTGAGTGTCTTTCTCTTTGGAAATATGTTCATTTGTGTCAGTTATTAGATAACGCCTGTAAGTGATATCATAGAATATAGGTCTTTTGCTTTCAGACTTACCTCATGTTTCGTGATTATCTCCAGACTCATTTGTGGTGCCTCAAAGAACAATGGTTCATTGTTTTCCATGGCTAATATTCCATTGTGTACATGGACCACTTCTTCTTTATCTATTCACCTATTGTTGGACATTTTGATTCCTTCACTGTCTTGGCTATTGTGAATAAGGCTGCACTGAAGCTTTTGCGGCCTGTGTCTTCTCGATTCTTGTCTTCTCCGGTGAGAGGTCCAATGGTGCGCCTGCTGGATTGAATGGTACCTCCATTTTTACTTTTAAACACAGCTCCTTTCTGTTCTCATTATTGGCCGTTACCCCTTTACGTCTCACCAGCAGGTAGAGGGTACACAGTTCTCTAAAACCCCTTCAGCATTTATTGTTTGTAGACTTTTTGCTGATGATCAGTCGACTGGTGTAAGTTGAAACTTTTTGTAGATTAGATTTCATGGGTCTAACACTCCCTGAGGTTGAGCTTTTATCCATTTTCCTTTTCTTTAAAAGAGCGTGAGTAAAACGTTAATATTCATACTCTCTTCTGGAAACATTTGCCTGTTTTGAAATTTTTGTCCATTCCCTACTTCAGCACAATTTTTTAGGGCAGGTGTCCTTTACAGCCCTGAGTCCTTGTGAATGTTAAGTGACCATTAGCTGTGAGTTTCAAGCTGCTCTTGCAGGAAACGGCCACAAGGTGGCATCATTTCTCCTTTACCAAATTTGGTAAGTGGGGAAACAGAGCCTTAATGGAAGTGGTGTTCTACGTTGTAAATTAGAATGGAATGTGCCAGGAAAAAGCCCTTTATGTTTATGTCTCATTACTTGTTGTTCATATTTATAATTTACTTTTTATTTTTTATCCAAGCAAATTTGATTACAATGGTTTGTTTGTTCTAGGTGGGCAAATGTGGTTCTTTCACACATATACGTGTATCTATTCTTCCTCGCATCCTTTTCCCATATAGGTTATGACACAATGTTGAGTAGTCTTCTCCTGGTCTTCCGTACGTCTTTGGTGATTATATATTTCACATGGTTTGTATATCTCTGTTAACCCCAATATGGTAAATTATCCAATCCTCATCCCTTTCTATTTGATGAACCATAAGTTTTTTAATGAATCTGTGATTGCCTTTCTCTGTGGAAATATCTTCATTAGTATCAATTTTTATGTAACTCCTAAAAGTGATATGATAGGATATGTGTCTTTTACTTTCTCACTTACTACAGGTGGTGTGATTACGTCTAGACTCATCTATGGTGCTGCAAATGGCATTGTTTCATTTTTTTCACTAGCGAATATTCCATCTATACATGGAGGAGTTCTTCTTTGTCCACCCATCTGTTGGTGGACATTTTGGTTACCTCCATATCTTGGCTATTGTAATACTGTGCAATGCAGATTTGCCTGCCTGTGTCTTTCCAATTCTCTCTTCTTAGATTATAGGTCGAGGAGTTGGCCTGCTGGATCATATGGTAGCTCGATGTTTACCTTTTTAAGGCACCTCCATTCTGTTCTCATTTGTGGCCCTTTCCAAGTTACGTCCCCCTTGAAGTTGAGGGTATGCATTTCTCCACAACAGCTTCAGCATTTATTGTTTGTAGTTTTCTTGCTGATGGTTTTTCTGACAAGTGTGAGCTGATACCTCTTTTTGGTTGAATTCGCATGTGCCTCATAATCCGTTGAAACAGAGCTTTAAGGCATATCCTTTTTATTTTTCAAGCTGTGATTACCCCTTAGTTCTTCAAAGTGTTCTCTTAAAGTATGTGTCACATTTTGAAATGTTTTGGCCATTACCTCCCTCAAGACATATTGAGGGCATGTTTCATTTACAGTCCTGCATTACTTCTTCCTATGAAATGACCATTAGCACAGGCCTTAAAGCTGTTTTTGCAGGTAACTGCCAGAGGGTGGCAGCCTTTCTATGTTCCCCACCCTGGTAACTAGGGAAATGCCCTTGCGGCCTGTGGTGTTTCTCAGTTATAAATTAGAGTGGAGTGTGCCCGGAGAAACCAACACAAGCTGATGTGTCTTTACTTTTGTTCAATTTTTAAATTTAATTTTTATTTTTTATTGGAGTAATTTTCCACTGTGTACTTGGACCACTTCTACTTTGTGCATTCCTCAGTTGATGGACATTTTCATTGCTTCCAAGTGTTGGCTATGGTAAATATTGTTGGAGTGCAGGATTGCTAGCCTGTGACTTTTTTTTTAATATTTATTTATTTATTTATTTATTTATTTATTTATTTTTGGCTGTGTTGGATCTTCGTTTGTGCGCGAGGGCTTTCTGTAGTTGCGGCGAGCGGGGGCCACTCTTCATCGCGGTGCGTGGGTCTCTCACTATCGCGGCCTCTCTTGTTGCGGAGCACAGGCTCCATGCGCGCAGGCTCAGTGGTTGTGGCTCACGGGCCCAGTTGCTCCGCGGCATGTGGGATCTTCCCAGACCGGGGCTCGAACCCGTGTGCCCTGCATTGGCAGGCAGACTCTCAACCACTGCACCACCAGGGAAGCCCCAAGCCTGTGACTTTTTGATTCTCATTTTCTCAGGTGATAGGCCCAGCAGTGGGTGTGATTGATTGACTGGTAGCACCATGTTACCCTTATCAAAGCACCTTCTTTGTGTTTTCATTAGTGGCTCTTACCACATCCCCCTTAGAATCGAGGGTACGCATTTCTCCACAATCGCTTCAGCATTTATTGTTTGCAGCATTTATGCTAATGGCCCTTCTGGCTGGTGTGAGCTGATAGGTTTTTGTACTTTGGGTTTTCATGTCTTTGAAAATTCATAAAACTCATCATTTTCCTCTGCCGTTTTCTTTTCTGCTAAAAAAAGGGAACAGTTGGGAGTACAATATAATTCTTGAAATTGTCTTCTTGGAAGCTTGCCCTCTGTTAAATTTTTTGGTCGATTTCCAGCCCAGAATTTTTTTAGAGAGCAGGTCTCATTTCCCGAACTGCAAGTGTGGTGCATATTTAGTGACCTTTAGTAATGGGTTAAAAGCTGCTGTTGTGGGAAGTGGCCTCAAGCAGGCAGCATTCCTCCATTCCCAAATCTGGGTACTAGGGCAGCAGAGCCTTTCTGGAAGTCGTGTTCCTAGGTTGTAAATTATATTGGAATGTGCATGGAGAAACCCCCATAAGTTTATGTCTCATTATTTCTTCTTGGTTTTAAAAATTTTTTTAATTGGGGTAAAGCTTAGAATATTGTTTGTCCGAGGTGTACACAATCTGGTTCATTTGTACATTATATATGTCTATTCAAGTACAGATCCCCTTCCCATGTAAAATGTTACAGAGGGTTCCGCACACCTCCCTTCTATATGGTAGGTCTTTTTGAGATATGTATATAATATGTGTTTGTATACATATAGTAACACTAACCTTAATTTATCCACTCCCCCCACCTTTCCTTTTAGATGAGCATAGTTTGTTTTCTAAATCTGTGAGTGTCTTTCTCTTTGGAAATATGTTCATTTGTGTCAGTTATTAGATATCGCCTGTAAGTGATATCATAGAATATAGGTCTTTTGCTTTCGGACTTACCTCTTGTTTCGTGATTATCTCCAGACTCATTTGTGGTGCCTCAAAAAACAATGGTTCATTGTTTTCCATGGCTAATATTCCATTGTGTACATGGACCACTTCTTCTTTATCTATTCACCTGTTGTTGGACATTTTGATTCCTTCACTGTCTTGGCTATTGTGAAGAAGGCTGCACTGAAGCTTTTGCGGCCTGTGTCTTCTCGATTCTTGTCTTCTCCGGTGAGAGGTCCAATGGTGCGCCCGCTGCATTGAATGGTACCTCCATTTTTACTTTTAAACACAGTTCCTTTCTGTTCTCATTATTGGCCGTTACCCCTTTACGTCTCACCAGCAGGTAGAGGGTACACAGTTCTCTAAAACCCCGTCAGCACTTATTGTTTGTAGACTTTTTGCTGATGGTCAGTCGACTGGTGTAAGTTGAAACTTTTTGTAGATTAGATTTCATGGGTCTAACACTCCCTGAGGTTGAGCTTTTATCCATTTTCCTTTTTTTTAAAAGAGCGTGAGTAAAACGTTAATATTCATACTCTCTTCTGGAAACATTTGCCTGTTTTGAAATTTTTGTCCATTCCCTACTTCAGCACAATTTTTTAGGGCAGGTGTCCTTTACAGCCCTGAGTCCTTGTGAATGTTAAGTGACCATTAGCTGTGAGTTTAAAGCTGCTCTTGCAGGAAACGGCCACAAGGTGGCATCATTTCTCCTTTACCAAATTTGGTAAGTGGGGAAACAGAGCCTTAATGGAAGTGGTGTTCTAGGTTGTAAATTAGAATGGAATGTGCGAGGAAAACGCCCTTTATGTTTATGTCTCATTACTTGTTGTTCATATTTATAATTTACTTTTTATTTTTTATCCAAGCAAATTTGATTACAATGGTTTGTTTGTTCTAGGTGGGCAAATGTGGTTCTTTCACACATATACGTGTATCTATTCTTCCTCGCATCCTTTTCCCATATAGGTTATGACACAATGTTGAGTAGTCTTCTCCTGGTCTTCCGTACGTCTTTGGTGATTATATATTTCACATGGTTTGTATATCTCTGTTAACCCCAATATGGTAAATTATCCAATCCTCATCCATTTCTATTTGGTGAACCATAAGTTTTTTAATGAATCTGTGATTGCCTTTCTCTGTGGAAATATCTTCATTAGTATCAATTTTTATGTAACTCCTAAAAGTGATATGATAGGATATGTGTCTTTTACTTTCTCACTTACTACAGGTGGTGTGATTACGTCTAGACTCATCTATGGTGCTGCAAATGGCATTGTTTCATTTTTTTCACTAGCGAATATTCCATCTATACATGGAGGAGTTCTTCTTTGTCCACCCATCTGTTGGTGGACTTTTTGGTTACCTCCATATCTTGGCTATTGTAATACTGTGCAATGCAGATTTGCCTGCCTGTGTCTTTCCAATTCTCTCTTCTTAGATTATAGGTCGAGGAGTGGGCCTGCTGGATCATATGGTAGCTCAATGTTTACCTTTTTAAGGCACCTCCATTCTGTTCTCATTTGTGGCCCTTTCCAAGTTACGTCCCCCTTGAAGTTGAGGGTATGCATTTCTCCACAACAGCTTCAGCATTTATTGTTTGTAGTTTTCTTGCTGATGGTTTTTCTGACAAGTGTGAGCTGATACCTCTTTTTGGTTGAATTCTCATGTGCCTCATAATCCGTTGAAACTGAGCTTTAAAGCATATCCTTTTTATTTTTCAAGCTGTGATTACCCCTTAGTTCTTCAAAGTATTCTCTTAAAGTATGTGTCACATTTTGAAATGTTTTGGCCATTACCTCCCTCAAGACATATTGAGGGCATGTTTCATTTACAGTCCTGCATTACTTCTTCCTATTAAATGACCATTAGCACAGGCCTTAAAGCTGTTTTTGCAGGTAACTGCCAGAGGGTGGCAGCCTTTCTATGTTCCCCACCCTGGTAACTAGGGAAATGCCCTTGCGGCCTGTGGTGTTACTCGGTTATAAATTAGAGTGGAGTGTGCCCGGACAAACCCACACAAGCTGATGTCTCTTTACTTTTGTTGGATTTTTAAATTTAATTTTTATTTTTTATTGGAATAATTTTCCACTGTGTACGTGGACCACTTCTACTTTGTGCATTCCTCGGTTGATGGACATTTTCATTGCTTCCAAGTGTTGGCTATGGAAAATATTGTTGGAGTGCAGGATTGCCAGCCTGTGACTTTTTTTTTTTAATATTTATTTATTTATTTATTTATTTATTTATTTATTTATTTATTTATTTATTTATTTTTGGCTGTGTTGGATCTTCGTTTGTGCGCGAGGGCTTTCTGTAGTTGCGGCGAGCGGGTGCCACTCTTCATCGCGGTGCGTGGGTCTCTCACTATCGCGGCCTCTCTTGTTGCGGAGCACAGGCTCCATGCGCGCAGGCTCAGTGGTTGTGGTTCATGGGCCCAGTTGCTCTGCGGCATGTGGGATCTTCCCAGACCGGGGCTCGAACCCGTGTGCCCTGCATTGGCAGGCAGACTCTCAACCACTGCACCACCAGGGAAGCCCCAAGCCTGTGACTTTTTGATTCTCATTTTCTCAGGTGATAGGCCCAGCAGTGGGTGTGATTGATTGACTGGTAGCACCATGTTACCCTTATCAAAGCACCTTCTTTGTGTTTTCATTAGTGGCTCTTACCACATCCCCCTTAGAATCGAGGGTACGCATTTCTCCACAATCGCTTCAGCATTTATTGTTTTCAGCATTTATGCTAATGGCCCTTCTGGCTGGTGTGAGCTGATAGGATTTTGTACTTTGGGTTTTCATGTCTTTGAAAATTCATAAAACTCATCATTTTCCTCTGCCGTTTTCTTTTCTGCTAAAAAAAGGGAACAGTTGGGAGTACAATATAATTCTTGAAATTGTCTTCTTGGAAGCTTGCCCTCTGTTAAATTTTTTGGTCGATTTCCAGCCCAGAATTTTTTTAGAGAGCAGGTCTCATTTCCCGAACTGCAAGTGTGGTGCATATTTAGTGACCTTTAGTAATGGGTTAAAAGCTGCTGTTGTGGGAAGTGGCCTCAAGCAGGCAGCATTCCTCGATTCCCAAATCTGGGTACTAGGGCAGCAGAGCCTTTCTGGAAGTCGTGTTCCTAGGTTGTAAATTATATTGGAATGTGCATGGAGAAACCCCCATAAGTTTATGTCTCATTATTTCTTCTTGGTTTAAAAAATTTTTTTAATTGGGGTAAAGCTTAGAATATTGTTTGTCCGAGGTGTACACAATCTGGTTCATTTGTACATTATATATGTCTATTCAAGTACAGATCCCCTTCCCATGTAAAATGTTACAGAGGGTTCCGCACACCTCCCTTCTATATGGTAGGTCTTTTTGAGATATGTATATAATATGTGTTTGTATACATATAGTAACACTAACCTTAATTTATCCACTCCCCCCACCTTTCCTTTTAGATGAGCATAGTTTGTTTTCTAAATCTGTGAGTGTCTTTCTCTTTGGAAATATGTTCATTTGTGTCAGTTATTAGATAACGCCTGTAAGTGATATCATAGAATATAGGTCTTTTGCTTTCGGACTTACCTCTTGTTTCGTGATTATCTCCAGACTCATTTGTGGTGCCTCAAAAAACAATGGTTCATTGTTTTCCATGGCTAATATTCCATTGTGTACATGGACCACTTCTTCTTTATCTATTCACCTGTTGTTGGACATTTTGATTCCTTCACTGTCTTGGCTATTGTGAAGAAGGCTGCACTGAAGCTTTTGCGGCCTGTGTCTTCTCGATTCTTGTCTTCTCCGGTGAGAGGTCCAATGGTGCGCCCGCTGCATTGAATGGTACCTCCATTTTTACTTTTAAACACAGTTCCTTTCTGTTCTCATTATT